>NW_006799230.1:1002586-1057710 GCF_000442215.2 Lipotes vexillifer | reverse complement strand
CCTGGACCGGGGCACAAACCCGTGTCCCCTGCATCGGCAGGTGGACTCTCAACCACTGCGCCACCAGGGAAGCCCCTGGAACTCTATTTTTTAAAGCAGATGTTCAATTTTTCTGTATGTAACAAAATTTTTTATAGCTCTTGTGCAGAAGAAAACGTCAGTGTTTTAGGTTGTATTTAAAATTCTGAAATATCTAAATTTGCCTGACTGAATCAAGGTACATTTAGGTATTCATTCTTTGAAAGAATTCCCAATTGATTTTCAATACCTAGTTTAGAATCAGAGCAATTTTTGAGTTCATATTAAAAAACAGATATAATGTTAGGATCCTTACTGAGATGAGCCATTCAAAGGATTATTCAGCATGCCATTGACAGTAAGTTTTAGGATTATAAGACTGGACATTTTATATTGATCTGATGGAACATAAACACAACTGAGATGTATCAATCTGAAAATAATTTACCTACTGCTATCATTAATAGTCATACTGCTGTTAAAGTTATGGAGTTAGGAATATATTGTTACTATAATTTCTAGAATACTCAGTACTTGTTTATTAATGATTTAGTATGATTTTGTCATTAGTTTCCTTTCTTTTTGCATTATGTTATCCAAGTATATTTTTTCTTATCTAGGCACTAACACAGAGATGGCTCCAAGGGAACCTTTTAGTTTTGATAACTTGAATAACAAAACACATTAATAAAATTTTTGTTTATTGATAAGTGCTTTCCTTATATATCTCAGCTTCAAGTGGAGGATGGTATTAGAGATTGGGGCTTTTGCCACAAAACTAACAAAAATGTTACCTTTCTATTCCCTGTTCCTTCTGCTCCAAACTAACTTCTCCCTGAATGTGCATACATGGAGTATATGGGCAGAGCTCTCAGTGTTTTCTACTTAAAAGAGATAATGTGTTCACTAATTCAGTCATCAATTGCACAATAGGAGACTTGAGGTTCATGACAATCGACATGCTTGTCAGACAATCAGTGTGATTTTATATATGTTTAGTACATTTGGCCTAAGCCTTCTATTCCTATCCTAGGTGGTTAGAGGAAGGAGAACGGGCACTGGATTCTCTTAGAAGATTAAATTTACCTGAATGACTTTAGATAATCTCTTTAGGAACTTTTATGCCAAGCAAGGGAAATTGAATATCATAGACACATTCATAATTCAGATGCCACAACTGAAGCCTCCTCACTGTGTGTGAGTAAATCATGGGCCTAAATTCTTTAGGACAGCCATGGTTGCCACAAGACAGAACTAGAAACCAGAGGTCCTATTTTGGCACAGGTCTGGGTTAGTAGATTCTGGCTCCCTAAAAAAAAATGGGCTCTTCCATGCAACTGATCTCTAAGAGTTCTTCCTTAAACACAAGGCTTCATTACAAAAGTCTTTCTTGCCATCCTGAGACTTCAGATTTATGGCCATGGCTTGGTCTCTCCATTCCAGAGTTGTATCTGATGACTCTGGGACTCGATTCTTTTCTGTTCTATACCAAATATGCCATACTTCTCTTCTGATAGTTTTAAAAAATGAACCCAAGAAGATGGTGGAATAGGAAGGCCCTGAGCTCACCTCGTCCCACAGATACACCAAGGTACAGCTATTAACAGAGCAACCATCTATGAGAGTGAGCTGAAGACAAGAAGAAAAGATTTTACACAACTGAAGAGATAAAGAAGGAATCACAATGAGATGGGTAGGAGGGGCAGAGGTGTGGTATAGTTAAGACACATAACCCTGGTAGGTGATCCACAAGTGGGAGGATAATCACAGTTGCAGAGATTCTGCCCAAGGAACAAGGGGTCCAAGCCCAATACTAAGTTCCCCAGCTTGAGGGTCCTTGCTCTGGGAAGATGAGCCCCAGAACATCTAACTTTGAAGATTAGCCAGAGGGCTATAGGAAACAGACTCAACTCTGAAAGGGCATGCACACAGAGGCATGCCCTTTAAGAGTCAGACCCACCTGCTGATCTTGAAGAACCTCTTGGAGAGGCAGGAGGCAACTGGGGACATGGATGCTCGTGGTAGCCATTTTTAGGAGCTTGTTCTATCATGAGGGCACTGGTGCTGGGAAGCACCATTTTGGAGTTCTCCCTGTAGCCTATTAGTGCTGGAGGATTACCCACATACCAGTGGGCCAGCACCAGCGCTGGGTTCCCCTGGGACCTGCAACCTGCTGCACTGGGACCCGACCCTGCCAATTAGCAGGCTGGCAGCCACTACACAAGTCAGGGCCTGGCAGCCAACTGGGACAGGGGCCAACCCTGCCTACCAGTGCACCCACAGTAGTCAGCCCTGCCATAACAGAAGGGCACACACAGCCCACATAGGGGATACCCTTAGAGCATATAGTTCTGTTGACCAGGGAGGAGTGTGTGGCTAGGCTCCACAGGACATCTCCAAGACTAAAATATGTAACAGACCTACCTAATACAAAGAAATAAACACAGAGAATTAGGCAACATGAGGAGACAAAGGAATACATTCCAAATGAAAGAACAAGACAAAACCCCAGAAGAAGAACTAAATGAAATAGAGATAAGCAATCTACCTAATAAAGAGTTCAAAGTAATGATCATAAAGATCAGAGCAGAAATAAATGAAATAGAGACTTAAAAAAAAAAGACTAAAAAAAAAGGAAAGAAAAATCAATGAAACTAAGAGCTGGTTCTTTGAAAAGATGAACAAAATTGTTAAATCTTTTGCCAAACTCATCAAGAAAAAATGAGGGAGGGCCCAAATAAATAAAATCAGAAATGAGAGAGGAGAAGTTACAACTGATACCACAGAAATACAAAAGATCATAAGAGATTACTATGAACAATTATATGCCAACAATTGGACAACCTAGAAGAAATGGATAAATTCTTAGAAACACACAAGACTGAATCAGGAAGAAATAGAAAATATGACAAAACTGATTACCAGTAATGAAATTGAATCAGTAATGAAAAAAACTCCCAACAAACAAAAGTCCAGGACCAGATGGCTTCACAGATGAATTCTATCAAATATATAAAGGAGAGTTAACACCTATTCTTCTCAGACTATTCCCAAAAAATTGAAGAGCAAGGAACACTTTCAAACTCATTCTACAAGGCCAACATCCTCTTATACCAAAACCAGACAATGATACCACAAAAAAGAAAACTACAGGCCAATATCACTGAAGAATATAGATGTAAAAATCCTCAACAAAATATAGCAAACTGAGTTCAACAATACATTAAAAGGATGAAACACCATGATAAAGTGGGATTTATCCCAGGGATGCAAAGATAGTTCAATATCTGCAAATCAAGTAACATGATATATCACATTAACAAACTGAAGATTAAATATCATATGATCTTCTCAATAGATGCAAAAAAGCTTTTGGCAAGGAGCTTCCCTGGTGGCGCAGTGGATGAGAGTCTGCCTGGCGAGGCAGGGGACATAGGTTCGTGCCCCGGTTCAGGAAGATCCCACATGCCGTGGAGAGGCTAGGCCCGTGAGCCATGGCCGCTGAGCCTGCATGTCCGGAGCCTGTGCTCCGCAACGGGAGAGGCCACAACAGTGAGAGGCCCGCATACCACACACACACAAAAAAAGCTTTTGGCAAAATTCAACATTTTTTTCTGATAAAAACTCTCAAGAAAGTGGCTATAGAGGGAATATACCTCAACATAATAAAGTCCATTTATTACAAACCTACAGCCAACATTATACTCAATGGTGAAAAGCTGAAAGAATTTCTTCTAAAATCAAGAACAAGACCAGAATAACCACTCTTGCCACTTCTCTTCATAGTATTGAAAATCCTAGCCACAGCAATCAGACAAGAAAAATAAAAGGAATCCAAATTGGAAAGGAAGAAGTAAAACTGTCACTGTTTGCAGATGATATAACACTATATATGGAAATCCTAAAGATGCCACCAAAAAACTATTAGAACTAACAAATGAATTCAGTAAAGTTGAAGGATATAAAATTAATATACAGAAATTGGTTGTATTTCTATATAATAACAATGAACTATAAGAAAGAGAAATTAAGAAAACAATCCCATGTATAATTGCATCACAAAGAATTAAAAACCTAGGAATAAATCTAACTAAGGAGTAAAAGACCTGTACTTGAAAAACTATAAGACACTGGTGAAAGAAATTAAAGATGACACAAGTAAATAGAAATACATACCATGCTCATGGATTGGAAGAATTAAAATTGTTAAAATGACATACTCACCAAGGCAATCTACAGATTTAGTGCAATCCCTATCAAAATACCAATGGTATTTTTCACAAAAATAGAACAAATAATTCTAAAATTTGTATGGAAACACAAAACACCCTGGAGAGCCAAAACAATTTTGAGAAAGAATAAAGCTGGAGTTGTCACACTTCTTGATTTCAAATTATACTACAAAGCCACAGTAATCAAAGCAGTATGGTACTAGCACAGAAAAAGACACATAGATCAACGGAACAGAATAGAAAGCCCATAAATGAACCCACATTTATATGGTCAAATAATCTATGACAAAGGAGGCAAGAATATACGATGGGGAAAAGACAGCTCCTTTAATAAATGGTGTTGGGAAAACTGGGCTGTTAGATGAAAAGGAATCAGATTGGACTACTTTCTCATACTTTATACAAAAATAAACACAAAATGGATTAAAGTCTTAAATGTAAGATTTGAAACCATAAAACTCTTAAAAGAAAACATTGGAAGTACTCTTTCTGACATTGGTATTAGCCATGTTTTTTTGATATGTCTCTTCAGGCAAGGGGAGGAAAAGCAAAAATAAGCAAATGGGACTACATCAAATTAAAAAGCTTTTGCACAGTGAAGGAAACCATCAATAAAACAAAAAGGCAGCATACTAAACGGCAGAAGATATTTGCAAACAATATATCTGATTAGGAGTTAATATCAAAAATATAGAAAGTACTTAAACAACTTAGTAGCAAAAATCAAACAATCCAATTAACAAATGGGTAGAGAATCTGAATAGATCTTTTTCCACCAAAGACATACAGTTGGGCAACAGGTTTATGAAAAGGTGTTCTACATCACAATCATCAGAGAAATGCAAATAAAACCCACAATGAGATATTTACCTCACCCCTGTCAGAATGGCTATTATCAAAAAGATGAGAAATAATATGTTGGCAAGGATATGGAGAAAAGGGAACTCTTGTGCATTGTTGGTGGGAATGTAAATTGGTACAGCCATTATTGAAAACAGTATGGTGGCTCCTCAAACAATAAAAAATAGAACTGTCATATAATTCATCAATTCCACTTCTGGGTATTTTTCCAAATAAAACAAAAACACTAATTTGAAAAGATTTATTCACCCCTGTGTTCATTGCAGCATTATTTACAAAAGCCAGGATATGTAAGCAACCCAAGTGTCCATCAATAGCTGAATGGATAAAGAAGATGTGGTAAATACATACAGTGCAGTATTACTCAACCATAAAAAGTAATGGAGTCTTGCCTTTTGTGAGAATAAGGATGAACCTAAAGGGTATTATGGTAAATGAAATAAGTCACAGAGAAAGACAGATACCATATGATTTCACTTATATGTGGAATCTGAAAAAACGAAACAAATGAACAAACAACAAAATAGGAACAGACATATAAAGAGAGAGAACAAACTGATTGTTGCCAGAGGAGAGGAGGGTAGGGGATGATTAAAATAGGTGAAGAAGATTAAGAGGTACCGACTTCCAGTTATAAAATAAATAATTCATGGGGGTGTATAGCATAGTGAATATAATCAAAAATACTGTAATAACTTTTTATTGTGACAGATGGTAACTAGATTTTTTGTGGTGATTGTTTTATAATGTATAAAAATATCGAATCATGTTTGTACATCTGAATCTAAAATAGTACTGCAAGTCAACTACATTTCAATGAAAAGAAAGGAAGAAAAATGAACCTAAGTCAGAAAGCTGTGAGTAAAAATAGTGAAACTTAAACACTTGTTGGTGTCACTAATCCAAAGTGCCTTTATATTGGAGAGTCTATTATTTCTATATTTCTGTTATGTAGTTTTTGAAAACAAAGCAAAAATAAATTGTAGTACACATTCTAATTTTCATTTGATTCTATTGTTTAACTTAAAACTTTAAAACTAAATACTTACGATTAGAATGGTTAATGTTAAAATATATTTTCATGTTAATGAATTAATAACCTGATTAGTAAGTCAATGTTTTAAGACTTCTAAGTTGGAATGTGATTTTATACCAGTTTTAGTTAGAGAAACCAATTTAAGTTAAGCCAAAAAAATCAGTTCAATTTCTAGAAAGTCAAGTACTTTAAACTTTGTAGGTAACTTGCTCTTCAAGATTAATATAATTTAAAAATTATACTTTAAATTATATTTTAAAAATTATAATTTAAAAAATTTAGATCTATCTACCGATATTTAATGACATGTTTAACATTTGCTTTGCTCATTAAGGCAGTAAGGTACATAGATCTGATGTTCATAAAAATGTTGATATTTATAAAGTTCAAAGAAGTAATCAAAATGTGAAAGCAATACAAGCAAATAAATTATAATGAAAAGAAAAAATCATGTACAATTCTCAATTCTCCTAATATAATCAAGTAAAGTAGAAAATTCCCAAGTTTATGTAGTTTAATTGATTTTTTTTTTTTTTTTTTTTTTTTTTTTTTGCTTATACAACAGAAGTGTTATTTCCTCACAGTTCTTAAGGTTAGAAGTCCAAGATCAGGGCAGGGCTGGGTTCTTCTGAGGCCTCTCTCCTTGGCTTGTATACAGCTGTCCTCTCCCTGTGTTAAATGATTTTTTACAAGTGAGAATTATTTACTGTCTATGTAAATCAAACATACAGGGAACAGCAAAATATTGACTTCAGACTGTTGCCTTAAGTAAGTAATAAATATGAAAGAAAACTGCTGTAACTTTAAATAATTTACACAGGCTCTCTGAATAAATATATCTTGCTGCTTTCTTCCCTACTTGCTTATTATCAACGAAGAGTGAAGTGCGGTAGGAATTCAGAGCTACACCAAAGTTGACAGAGAAAGCTTTAGAGATCCTGCACTAAGAGAGGGACACTTTGTTTTTCCTCTTTATAAAACAATCACGGTGGGTAGGTAGTAGTTGTCCAATAAATATTTCTAATGGTTAATGAATAGGTTGGAAATGAATTCCAAGGACTCTTGACAATTAGATTATGAGTTGCCTCTAGCTCCCATCAAAGAGAAACAGGCTTTGAAGTTCATACTTGGCATAATCCCTTATGAGAAGTTTATTTTAAAAAATGTTTGTTTTTAATAAAAGAAAGATTCAAATGAAATTTTTTATAGCTTGTCCAACACATGATTTATTCTTTCAATGATTAAGTAATAATATCAAGAGCAGTAAGATTTATAACTTTTCTAATTTAATAAAAATTTAAAAAAGAAACATATCTACTTTTCCTGTTATTAAAATTTAGATTGCTGCTGTAAGAAAGATATATGCTCTGTATTTAAGAATTTTAGCTCTCTCCTTACACAAATAGTGCAACTGTTCTTTATCATAATTTTACTAAGTTGAGTAATGAATACACTTTTGTGTTTCTTTCCACTTCCTAAGGCTCTGTCGTTTCTTTTACAGCTGCTTATCAAAGCCAGCAGACATCCTACATCTGTCTTCAAACCCTTAAAAGAGGTTTGAAGTTTAGGAGGTGCTTCATATGGGGTTATCGCTCTCTGCTTCTTGCAGCCTAAGTCAAATAATTTGAGTGTAAAAAACACTAAAAACAAATAATATATTGTTTCATGCCTTCGCTTTCTCTTCCTTTTCTAAATAAGAACCGCATTGTATAGCATGTCTGTGGAATTTACAGTTTCCTACAGTGAAAGAAATGCTGAGCAGATCTTTACTATTCTTCAGATATCCTAGATCCTTAAAATAAATGTGGCATTTGTATTTGGAAGCAGCTACAGTTTGAAGTGAGTGAGGTGATTTGTTAGAATATTTTGTAAAATTTCAGAAGTATTTTTTCATTCTTTGACGTAGTCATTCTGTCCACTCCTTAATTATGGCTGGGAAAACAGCATATCTAAAAGCACTTGTATAGGATAACTCAGTGTTGGGAAATATCCTGAAAAGTTTTTAAATCAGCCTACCTAGTTGAGTAATTTAATGCTAGAAATCATTCAGAAAAAAGATGAAAGAAACCATTGATTTTCCTAACAAGTGATTTTTCCCATTTTATTTTTTAGTTTTCTGTGGTATTGTATTAATACAAGCAGCATCTATTTCTCTTAGTACAGGCATCTATGACTAGCCTTAGGTGAGGCAGTCTGAATCAGGAGGGGGCTATTTATGTTCTAGTTCTGGTTCCTTCCTGGTTAGCCATCACCCCGCCGGACACATTAGAGTCTCTCGCAGTCTGCTTTTCAGTAAGGTGAGGATAGAAATCCCTCCCCTGCTTTTATCATATAGTTGTTGCCATGTATCTGCAAATATTTTGTGGTGTAATTTTCTGTACTAATATTAGTAAATAAAGGTAATGGTAATCCTGAACAATATGGGCATTGTTTCTGTCCTCAAGAATCTGCTGGTAAGCCACAAATATTTGGCAGGTCCTTTGATGAAGGGTGTGATAAATTCAGCACTAGCAAGAGTGATGTCACATATCATCTTGCAGATGAAACCTCTCATCAGCAATGCAGGGTTGAAACTCATCCCTGACTTCAGGCACCTCAGGAGGAAAAGGTGCAATGGTGAACTAATGGGAAAAAAATTCACAGGAAGGGCTTCCCTGTCATCTGAAGTGAGGAGTGGGCTGATCCAGACTTTTCTCCTCCCCCTTCTCCACAGGCAGGTTGTATATCGACTTAAGCTTTTATAGCTTGTTCAAGTAGGAATTATCCCAGTTACGTCTCTTGATTTATAGCAAATTTTGATGCTCCTTCTACATAGTATGCATCTAACTGGGCCAAATTATTTTCATCTGAAGTAATTCTACGCTTTTTTTCAGTGCACTCTTTATTCAAGAGTTAGATTCAGATGGAGCCAGACAAATGGTGTGTGTGTCTGGCCTTCTCTTACAGTGATGAACAATAATGGACCCTAACTGAAGTATATCGTTGGTTCTATCACTGTTTTTAAAGCAAGTTTCCTCAATCTATTTATTTTATGTACTCATGTAATTTGTTTTAAGTAAAAATGTTTTTTGGTAACTAAGATTTTAAAACTCTTCTTAATGCTAAGCAATTTTTTTAAAATGCAGGATCTAAGAGATTTAAAGTCTACATTAACTACACGACCTTAATTTCCCTTAAGGTCTTCCTATGTAAAATAAAT
This sequence comes from Lipotes vexillifer, assembly GCF_000442215.2. Lineage (NCBI taxonomy): Eukaryota > Metazoa > Chordata > Mammalia > Artiodactyla > Lipotidae > Lipotes > Lipotes vexillifer. The sequence goes on along the minus strand of NW_006799230.1, from coordinate 1,048,364 downwards.
GGATTGCATTAATTGATTGCTCCTTGAGATTTCTCTCCTGTTAATTTTGCCAGAGTCTTTGAATTATTTCCATGGTCCCTACTTTCATACGTGTGTAGCTCATAGTGTTAATTTTTTATCCAGTTAGGTAGTGGAAACTCTTAGTGGGTGGGGCGGATGGAAGGTGGGAAGGACTCAGAGAAGGCAAGGGATATGGCAATTAATTTTGGGCAGTTCTATGGTTATTAAAAGGTCAATCTTACGGTTCTGGTAGAAAAAGTGATTTATAAAATACAGAAATTTCTTGGGCTTCCCTGGTGGTGCAGTGGTTGAGAGTCTGCCTGCCATTGCAGGGGACACGGGTTCATGCCCCGGTCCGGGAAGATCACACATGCTGCAGAGCGGCTGGGCCCGTGAGCCATGGCCGCTGAGCCTGCGCATCTGGAGCTCCTGGGCCACAACAGTGAGAGGCCCGCGTACCGCAAAAAAAAAAAACAAAAAACAGAAATATCTAAATACAAAAACTAGGTCAGAAGAAGCTTGGTGCTGATTCTGTTCCTGGTTTGTTCCCTTTCTAGATTTATCACCTGTTAGTGGCTTCTGAATGTTGCTCGGCTTCTGCTTTCTCAGTGTTAGGAAAAGTATAGCAGGATTTTTCAAAGAGATGCACATGGAATATTCTCTGGCAGTCTAATGGAAGAAGCAAAGCAAAACTGATGCAACAGTAACTAAATAGCCAGACCAAGGTGGTCCCTTTCTACTGGGTCATCTCTCTTTATTTCCGGTCTATCTCAGAACTCTGTCCCTGTATCACTCTCTGCTGTGAACCTCATTGATTTCCTTGGATGTGTAGGCTATTGCCTTTTCACTGACTTAGGAAATTTCTTTTTCTATCTATCCCATTAGGATTAATAATCAATTGGATAGTGGGCTTGGCCTTTGCTCAGCATCTCTTCAGAGCCTTTGGTCTTAGTCACCGTGGTTGGACCCTGTGGCTCTCAGAGAGTGAGTGTTCCTCCCTTACTGTTATCAGGACCCTGATTTTCCCACCCTGATGTTCCAGTGCCCTAGCTCCCACTTGTGGACAAGGCAACAATTCAAGAATTTCAAATGGTACTGCAAGCCAATGATGAAAATTAATAGTTATTATTTAGAGGAGGAAGAGATACAGTTGGAAAAATTCTTTGAGATTTAACAGCTGGGGTAGAGAGTTGGAGGTTTTTTGAGATTGGGGTAAAAGGAAGGGCTGTCACTGGGGTCCTAGGCAAGATTGCATATTGTAAAAATTTGACTTTGGTAAACCCCATTTATCTACTGGAACGGTTTTATCAAGTTTATATTTTTATTCCTAGATTTCCCCTCCTCCCCCAATGACCAAGTCCTTTAGTTCTTTAAAATTTACTACTTTAATCACTAAAAAATCTCCTTCTATCACCTGTTTTCAGTTATAACTGTTTTCTTCCCTGTTTCATCATTACTCCGATTTACCAGGTTTGCATATCTCACTCATGCATTGAAGTTAAGATGGCGAAAACTGGTAGAATTATTCTTCCAGGAGAATATTTCGTTATAGAAGAGGACTCTACCAATGCAAATAAGACTCTAATTTATAGATTGTGTCCATGGGAGATTTTGGGTGTGTGAAATCTTTCTGTGCATCTTTCCTAATCTCAGGTGGTTGGCCTATGCCTCTGGGTTGTACCCTCCCTGGGTAGTTTTCTAAAGAAAGTAAAATACATGAAACGGACATTGTTATGAAACATAACAGTTCACATGCATGCTTGACTCCTCTTTACATTTCTAGGTAGTTTCACACCCTTTTTTCACTAATCTTGACAGTCTTGGCAGCAATGTTGTAAGAGAAAAGGAAACCATCCCAGACTTTTTATTTCTATGAGTAAGAGGATAGAAGTAAGAGTAAGAGGATAGAAGAATAGCATTCAGTACTGGGAGTAAATGGTGTATAAGAAGAAGGAAATGTTCAAGAAAAATCTGGTTTCATTAAAAAGATATCAAATCTTGCATTATTATCTCAACCATTAAATTTTACCAGTTTTTCATACTCTATGGTTGTTCAGATAACTCATAATCATTCAATATTTTGATTAAGAGTCCATATTCTCTCTCTGTCTCTCTTGTCCCCACTTCTCTAATGCTGAATTTGTGAATTTTAAAAAATTATGGCTAAAGCCTTATTTTCTTAATTTGGAAAATTGAGAGTAGTTTAGGATTTAAAGTCCTATTTTGAAAAACAACTTTAAAAGTTTAAGAAAAATATCAATGTTCATACTTATTATCCTGACCAAGTAGAAAAAAGAATCATAAGGAGCATGACCCATTCTAGCAAGAAATAAAAGTTACCAAAAATGTCTTATTTACAAAGTCCCAAGTTGAAAGGTTAGTATTAGTCAAAATTAATGACACTTCTTCAGAGCAAAATAATGTTAGCATTGTGACTCTTAAGCAAAATTTAGATACTAGTAATTTTAAACAACAATAATTTAATAGCTACAAGACATGGTTCTAAAATATATACATACATATATTTTTGGCAATGGTATTCAGAGACAGTAGGCTCCTCAGAAGATGGAAGCAAAGCTCATACTATCCAAACAAAACTTTTATTAGTGGATGATTAACATGAAAATGTAGTGTTTTAATGATTTACTTGTTAATTCAACAAATATTTACAGGGTTTATATACTATGCCAAGCCCTATTCTAGGGACTTGGCCCATATCAGAGAAAAACATACTGAGCAGATTAAAACATCATAACCTTTTCAGCATTAAGTTTTCATGGCCTAAAAATATTTTTTTTTCTTCTTCAGATACTGTTATTATGTTTTGTTCTTTAACTCCAAATTTAATATAAATATTTAGATTTATCATAATCCCCCCTTCCCTTGTTATGTGGTTAGAATTATGCGCTTTGCAAATGAACTGAGATGTTATAAATTATATATTAAAGTGGATTTTCTTTTATGACTTCCACCTATCTTCAATAATGTCTTGGCAGCAATCCAAGGATGGAATTCTGTTGATTGGTGTTATGTAAAATCACATGACATGATAATATTGCTGCATTATACTTACAGCTATGCCATTCATCGGTTGCAGTTAAGAGAAGATACAAGAGAGAAGCCAGTCAGGCAATATACATCTTTAGGCACAAGAGGGAGTCCAAAGTATCATAAATAAGAAAGTATATTCTTAAAATGGAATCTGCTATTTCAGGTGAAATGGATAGAGAGAAATGACTACAGAAATAAATAACAAGATCAGAATCCATATTTGAATGGTTGGTTAGGAGAGAAAGGCAAGAAATTCGTAGCAAACAGGGTTGGGCAGTCAGTATCAGTTAGATTACAAGCAGCATTAAAAGACAGGACAAAAAGAAGCCTTAGATTTTCTGAGCTCACAAGAAACATGATGACTTACTGGATTTGTTAATGTGTCAGACCTTTAAGAACTTTTATTTTTGTCTTATCACAGCAGAAATTTCAACATATAATAGTTTTAAGTAGAAGGACCAAGTCTATCCATTCTTATGTCATTAGAGTAATATATGAATGCAAGGATGTGCTTTTCAGTTGGGTTACTGCCTCAGCACAGGGTCAATATTCTTAAGACAGATGAGTTGGGTCAGATGGTAATGGGAAAATTTTTCTGAGTTTAATGGTTGGACTTTATGTCTCTCTCCATTTATCACCCTTGCCCCATCTGATGTGAAGCCATGAGTACTATCAGTGGTGGCTCTGATCGAAAACAAAGGGCATAATTTTACAGTCTTAAAGAAGTATTTAAATGTACATCTCACACATATATGCTTTAGTCATGTCTTTGATATAATTTTTAATATGTATAATTTCAGATTTCACTGTGTCTACTAAAGATTCATATCCTCTCCACAAATGGACTAAACTTTAAAATAAGTGTTTTGGAAGAGAAAGGGTTGAAGACACAAATGGAAGGAAATTTCCTATAGAGGAAGTTTCTTCTTACGTTATTGTAATAGAATGTTAACAGAAAAAGTGCAAAGGAAATAAAATCTTTAGAAAATAAGAAACCAAAAAAAAAACTGTATGAACTTTTAATATCTTAAAGCCATTTTTGGCACATAAGTGTAAAAATATTTCGAATTCTTATATATTAACTAATTATATTTGATTGTGCATCAAATAGAAATAATTGTTGGTAAATTTCATAGTCACTGCAAGATCATAGAGAAAATAAACACTTGTTAAAAGCACTGTGCTCTTAAAGGTATAGGAGTTACAAGAAATTTGAAAAATTGGGCTATCAATAGTCTCAAATACCTGAGAAAAAAGGTTATGAACGAATTGAAAATTAATGTTTATTTTAATGCTATCAAACTCTATATTGTGAGTCCTTGTTTTCTGCTTGCTCTACTAGATTAGTTTCTTGAGAGGACTCTGTCTTCTTGTTTACCACTGTACCCTCTAAATCAGCCCAATGCCTGGTTCATAGTAGGTGTGCAATAAATATTTGTTAAATTAATGAAAATGTAGAAAAATAAATGGAAGTTTAAAAAAACATTAGAATTAGCAATAGTTTTCCATTCTAAATTATAAAATGTGGATGAAAACATCCTTCATGGTGCAGCCATTTTCTCACTGAGTAGTGTATTAAGTCCTTGATTTACTTGTTAAATTTATTGTTGGGTAATTGAAATTGATTATTTGAGAAAAGATATTTATAATATTTTCCCTTTGCGGGAGGGTATGGATTTCTCTAAATTTTTTTGCATGTATTTAATTTATTATCGATTAGATATTAATAAAAATTGTTACTTATTGAAACAACACAGTAAAAAGTTATATTTTAACAGGCTAGTTGTGTAATGGTTTTATTAGATACTTTCAAAGTAGACTTAAATGGGGCTTCCATGGTGGCTCAGTGGTTAGGAATCCACCTGCCAATGCAGGGGACATGGGTTCAAGTCCTGGTCTGGGAAGATCCTACATACCGTGGAGCAACTAAGCCCATGCGCCACAACTACTGAGCCTGCGCTCTAGAGCCCACGAGCCACAACAACTGAGCCTGCATGCCACAACTACTGAAGCCCGCACGCCTACAGCTTGTGCTCCACAACAAGAGGAGCCACCACAATGAGAAGCCTGCGCACTGCAAGGAAGAGTAGCCCCCGCCTTGCTGCAACTAGAGAAAGCCCACACACAGCAACAAAGACCTAACGCAGCCAAAAAGAAATAAATAAATTTATATTTTTAAAAAATGTAGATTTCGATGAAGTCTCAAAAGTGGTTTTAGATAGATGCCTTTGAGGTTTAGCCCCACAATTCCCTAGACTCTATTCATTGTTGTTAAGTAGTTCTTAAATCTTTGAGAAGATGACATAAAATAAGTGACTTATTTTTTCATTAAATACATGAATATAGGGATATATTTATATGTATAATATAAATTTAAAATCTTCAGTTTGGTTTTTAATTCATTATACCAATCAACACAGAAAATATCTTTTAATTCATCTAGGATCTAGATGATGTATGTAGAAAAGGAAAATCTAAGAAACCCTTTCTGTAAATAATTATCAAATAATAAAACATCTTGTCATAAACCTTCAGTCAAATTTATAAAAGTACATTTCTCAAAATAATCCTTTAACTTTTTTTTCTTGTGCTTGTAGGAGGCAATGAGTATTTTATTACCAACATGTGCCTTCATAAAATCAGCTTGGATATTTATAGCAAGAGCCAAAAATAGACTGACTCAATTTCCTTATGACACATCTGCAGAAATAAAGAAAACACAAGGCAAACTGGCAAGCGTATTAAATATAACATGTGTGGCCACCTATTACCCACCTGTTCTCTCATGCTGTGCAAAGCAGACACTGATCTTGAGTCATAAGTAGCTGGTGCAGTGTGCTTTCCACAAAAGCCTGAAGCACAGACCCCTTTCTGGAGGTATAAACATGTGTGAAGATGTTGTCATCTAATTGCTTTCCTCTGCATGAAATAGAGGATAGCCTCAAATAATGTGACCAATTTTCTACTATTAACCTCAGACCATTTGCTTCAAGTTCATTATTCATGGAATGAAAACTTGACATTCAAAATCTTTAGTTTAGTTATTTGCTCAGGTTTTTCCAATCAGAGGAGAAAAGATATTATGTCAAATCCAAAAGAACTTGATTTATGAGACATGAAAACTTAAAAAAGCAAGCAGCCCAGTCATTCTGGCATTATTTGTCATTCAGCTATTAATGCTTCCTATCATTGACTGCATTAGCAAAAGCATCTTTATAAATAGGATAAAATTACATAGAACCACACACACAGAAACACACACACACACACACACAGAAATGAATGCATGTAAAAATGGTGAAATTGAATAGCATCTATAGTTAACAGTATTAAACCAATGTCAATTTACTGGTTTTGACATTGTTCTATAGTTTTATATGATGCAATACTGGCCAAAGCTGGATGAAGGGTATGAAAGACTCTGTGTACTATTTTTTCTAGTTCCTGTTACTGTGTAATTATTTCAAAATTAAAAGCTTTAAGGAAAAGGCATTTAAAGAGGGAGGACGATTACTTGATGAAAATGTCCCTGGGTCAAGACTCAGACACACATAAGCCTTGAGCAAGTCACATAACCTCAGATCCATGTTTCATTCTTTGTAAAAATGTGGTGAATGGATTAAAGGATTAGGGGGGATGCTTTTAGTTTATAATCAAGATTCTAATTTAAACAGCAAATTGATAAAAATTTTGTGGTTCAGAAAACATTGTTCAGCAGATGAAAATTTTTCATAAAATAATTTTCTAAAGGTAAGACATATTTGAAACAAAATTACTGTAAAAATATAGCCATTCAAGTGAGTAATATTTCAGGAACTTTCACCATAATGGCTGTCTATATAGGTGAAAATATGTCCAAATATACTTATCAAGCTATCCTTGCCCTTGTAGTTTGCTAACATAGGTAGCCTGTTAAGAGTGTAGCTATATGTTATTAAAATTGCATGTGATAAGAAAAAATTCACTAACCAAATTTTAGTCCACATATACATGAGAAAATTTTAAAAATGGATGTCCTAAAAAAGTGCATGTTTTGGGACCTCCCTGGTGGTGCAGTGGTCAAGAGTCTGCCTGCCAATGCAGGGGACACAGGTTCAAGCCCTGGTCTGGGAAGATCCCACATGCTGCAGAGCAACTAAGCCCATGCGCCACACTACTGAGGCTGTGCTCTAGGGCCCACGTGCCACAACTACTGAAGCCCACGCGCCTAGAGCCCGTGCTCTGCAACAAGAGAAGCCACCGCAATGAGAAACCTGAGCACGGCAATGAAGAGTGGCCCCCGCTCGCTGCAACTAGAGAAAAGCCCACGTGCAGCAACGAAGACACAACACAGCCAAAAATAAATACATAAATTTATACCACAAAAATTTGTTAAAAATGACTTTCAAAAATAATGAGAAAAATTGATTCTAAAAATTAAACATTGAAAATATTGAATTTTGTAAAACGTGCATTTTTAAATATATTTATTTATTTATTTTTGGCTGCGTTGGGTCTTCGTTGCTGTGCGCAGGCTTTTCTCTAGTTGCAGTGAGCGGGGGCCACTCTTCATTGCCGTGCGCGGGCTTTTCATTGCGGTGGCTTCTCTTGTTGCAGAGCACGGGCTCTAGGCGTGTGGGCTTCAGTAGTTGTGGCACGTGGGCTCAGTAGTTGTGGCTCGCAGGCTTAGCTGCTCCGCAGCATATGGGATCTTCCCCGACCAGGGCTTGAACCCGTGTCCCCTGCGTTGGCAGGCGGATTCTTAACCACTGCACCACCAGGGAAGCCCCGAAAGTTGTTTTTTAGAGATAATACTACTCATAGCACTTTCTGAGTGTCAGTAACTGAATGTACATTGTGCCACTAAATCCTCAATACAAAATAGGAAATAGGTATATTATTCCCCAAAGAAAAGGAGGCAAATAGAGTTTAAGAACAGTGACTAAGATCTCACAGCTGCTAAGTGGTGGAGCTAGAGAAGGCTTGTTTGACTTTAAATGTGGTGTTCTTTCCACTGTGCCACTTTGTCCCTGAAAGTGTGAGGATATAAATTTGCCTTTTGCTGCACAGCTTATTCAATCTTTCAGGCATCTATTGTCTACTGTAAATATGTGCCCTTGAATACCAGGAGCTCTTAACCTAGCCACAAATCTTTCCAGTTTGCATTGTAACTTGTTTTCCAATTTTTGTTACCTCTTATAGACATAGGATCAAGGCTAGGTTTCAGGTACAGTTTTTAGATATTGAGCTTTAAATACTCGAGTTCATTTTAGATATTGAGCTTTAAATACTCGAGTTCACCAGTAAAGCATAGTGTTGAATGGTTTAGGCTCTGGAGGCAATAGACTTAGAATGAATTCCAGCCAATGTTACTTAGTCGGGAAACTTGTTGAAATTCTGTCTTAATTTCCTCATCTGTTATATAAATAATTGTATCTACCTCAAAGAGTTGTTATGAGAATTAAATGAAATTAGTTCACTTGAAAGGCTTTACATCTTCATGGGTTCATGCTACTCATTGATGGCTGTGATTATTGTTCTCACAATTATACATGAGTAGTTAGATTGAAATGTGCTCCTGTGTATTATTTTTTATTAAAATTTTTTAAATCTTATATTGGAGTATAGTTCATTAACAATGTTGTGTTAGTTTCAGGTGTACAGCAAAGTGATTCACTTATACATATAAATGTATCTATTCTTTTTCAAATTCTTTTCCCATTTAGGTTATTACAGTATACTGAGCAGAGTTCCCAGTGCTATATAGTAGGTCCTTGCTGGTTATCTATTCTAAACATAGCAGTGTGTGTACATGTCAATCCCAAACTCCCAATCTATTATGTAATTTTTATCACAGACTTGAAACCAGAAAATCATATTAATAAAATATTTTCAGTGTTTTGAATCTTCCAACTTGGCCAAATCTGTAAGTTTCAAACTATGTAGTGAATTATGGATATACATCTATTATTAATGGTCTTTTTATCTGAAAAATATCTAGTCTTCGGGTGAAATTCCAACTCTAGATGATCCATAGCTTTCGGATCATTTAAGGACTCCTTTCATAGGCATAAGGTTGAATTATACTGAAATGAGGGGTATGTTTGCATTATCAGCTTCCATGATTGTGGGCAGATGCTTTCTGTCCTTTAGTTTGCCTTAAGAAAATCTCTATACCATTCTGTGGGATACCAGTATATAGGACCAGCCAGAGAAAATTCAAGTAAGGATTTGGATAGACTCTGTTTTGAAGACAGGGATGGTTCCGAAGCACACTTCTGATAACCTGCTGGATTCAGTTCTGCAGTGTTATATCTCAGGACCATTACCTTTTTAAAATCCCATATTGCAATGTTATAGTTGGATATTATGTGGATGACACGTAAGAAATAATCATTTTCTATAACACTTCAAACTGAGCAAACTGAATAAAATCATAACAAAGTGTCTCATAGTAATAAGAACTTAGACCAATATTTCAGTGATATTCACATTTTAAACAAGGTATGAATTTCTATTTGTGACATTGCAACTCAACAGGAACTAAGATAAAGTGACATTTGAGATCAACCTCCTCTTTCAGAATAAGTAATGAAAATAAATAATCTGAATAAAAAAAGACTATCATATAATCTTTCTATTCCAACAATTTCTGTCCTGTGTATGTGTGTTTGCTAAAGAACTTGAAATTACAAGAAAGTTTTTCTGTTGATTGAAAATAATTGAAATGTTTGATGATAACTGTCACTTATAACAAAATGAAAAGTGAGTAAGGAGTTCGATTCTTCTCTCATCACACAATTAGGCAATTCTCACTGTGATTTTGAATCTTAAATATGACCATTGCATGACCAGAAACCAGAGGGAAACAAGCAATATAAGGCTGTATGCAAGGATTTTTGAATCAAGAAATATGACTTCTGTAATAATGGGAAATAAGAATAAGTTGGTATATGAACTTCTGTGCATACCAAAATTTATTATTATTTTTTGATTACGTAGAGAATATGAACATAGATGTCTTGGGGAGAAAACTCTCTAATGTTTGCTAGAGTTATAGTACTACATTTTATCATAATAAAAGGAAAAATAACATTTTTGACAGATTTTATCACAAAAAATGTTGGGTACAGAAATTTTAAATATTGGAATTTAAACCTGGGAGTTACTGTAGAATTGTGATAGCACAAGTTTACTGCAAAATAAAAAAATCATACCAAAGTACATAGCAAAACATAATTATATGTGTTGTTATGTTTTTAGTTAGGAGAGCTATTAAAGAGTAACATATGACATACATTAACAAAAAGATGATGATATAGAATGAATATCAACATGAAGAATAAAAGTCTCTTTTATAATGGGAACAAACTAAACTAAAAAGATTATGTTACTATTTAGAAAAATTTCAGGGAGAAACCACCAGCATAAAACTCCTGAAAAATATTTGACTATTTTGGTATGCATAATAATAATGTATATATGTCCCTTAAATATATCATCTCTTATCCATTCAGTAGTTGGATGCTAATAACAATAACATATTTTCCAAAAACACTAATTTGAAAAGATACATGCCCCCCAATGTTCACAGCAGCATTATTTACAATTGCCAAGATATGGAAGCAACCTAAGTGTTTATCAACAGGTGACTGTGGTATATATATACAAGGGAATACTACTCAGCCATAAAAAGAATGAAATTTGCAACAACATGGATGGACTTGGAGGGTATTATGCTAAGTGAAATGTCAGACAGAGAAGACGAATACTGTGTTTGAATTCTGTATGAATACTGTAGAGCACTTAGATGTGGAATCTAAAAAATAAAAATAAATCTAAAAAATAAAACAAACTAGTGAATACAACAAAAAAGAATCAGACTCACAGATATAGAGAACAAACTAGTGGATACCTACGGGGTGAGGGGAGGGGGCAATGGGCAAGACAGGGGTAGAAGATTAAGAGGTACAAACTACTATGTACAAAATAAATAAGCTACAAGGATATATTGTACAACCCAGGGCAAATAGCCCATATTTTATAATAACTATAAATGGAATATAACCTTAAAAAATGTAAACCACTGTGTTGTACACCTGAAACTTATATAACAATTTACATCAACTATACCTCAATAAAAAAATAAAAAGCAATAACATGTTTTCAACAAATGTTTCTAAGAGTTTTCTAAACACCAGGATTGATCTACATTCCATTTTTACCAAGTATTTCCTTAAAAAAATCCTTCTCAATCTTGGGGATAAGAGTACTTTAGCTCTTCTGCTTGACATTACTAGAGTTTAGTGATTCTTAGAATTTAGGGAAGAAAAAGCTAATTAATATATTTTATTCATATATTTAGGGACATATATCTATAGACTCTAAACATGTAAATAGAAGGAAGAAGTTCTGCATTTATTGTTACTATGACCACCGAAAATCATTTATGGAATCTTTGCAGTGGCAGGGAACTTTGATAAGTTTATAAATTGAAACAACAGCAATTAGAGGAATGTTAGGTGAGAACTTTAAGGTATGGAAAACTATAAGAAATTACGCATAAATATGATTGCTTCCACTACTTAACTTATTCCAACCAAAAACTTGAATTAGCTAACATGGAACTGTGACTAACAAATTTTATTTACAGTGGGAGGGGAAAGAACTAACATTTGCCTTAAAGATGGCCCAGGTTACATTCTCATTTTTCACTTTTTGGTGGGAGAGATTAGTTATACTGTTACTTTAGCAAAAATTGAATTCCCTTTCCCTTTTGCCACACACACCCTATGTCTTCTATTCTACTTCTCATTTTTTTCCATATTTTTTATTATATTATTTTTTTGAATTACTTCCTTTTAATTTGCCATAAATTTTCATTATTTACTGTTTATTACTTATTGTCTTTCTTTTTATCTAGAATATAAACTCCAGGTCCAAGGGTCTTTATCTGTTTTGTTAATTGATGCATTCCAAATATCTAGAAGATTCCTGACTCATCATAATCATTTAATAAATATCTATTAACTATTTGAGGTGAAAATGCTTTTGTTGATGTCCAGTTATTAAAATCTCTAAGCTTAATTATTCTTGATGCATTACAAGTGGGGATAATTAAATAATAATCAACAAATTGCATTTTTAGCAGGGTGCATTACTACTAATAAGGTAGAATCTTCTTGTCTGGTCTTCTGCCACAGCCTTTTCTCACCTTCTCCATAGACATAGCCCCTAATTATTTTTCCTTCACTGATTTCTACCTAATGAAATCTCCCTCTGCTTTTCATTTATCCTCTCTTCCAGACCTATCTGCTCTCCTTTTCACACCAAACTCTACCCTGTTAGGTGGTAACTGTCTTAAAAAAGGAATTCCTAGAGTTACATTCCTTGACTCCTGGCTCTCCTTAAAATGTCTGCGTATGAATTGAAAATTCAAATACAAAATTTTTCACATTTCTGGAGGATTTGAAATGACGGAACATTTTTATAATGTTGATTTAATTTTTGTATGGTTTTATTTGGACGCAGAATTTTTCTTTCTTTAACAAAATTATTTCAACCTCCAAATCTGCTCTTCTGTTAATTCAAACACTAGATGTCTCTCTAGTGCTAGCCTCACTTTGCTACTCACATGAGCTCATTCAGCCTAGACTAACACAGGATTCCAGAGCAAAGAGACATTTACTTACTCAGTGTTGGCCCTGAGGAGTCAGGGGCATTCATGTTCTGTAATGTGTATGTTCTCAGATTCCATGTGTCCCTGTAGCTAAATTTTAGCTATAGCTCTTTTTGACTTACAGATATGACTGATAATACTATTTTACATTTGCATAGAGGTAGAAAATATATGGAACCCTCTCACACGTATTATTTCATTGTTCTCACAGCACTCTTGTAAGCTAGGTATTCTGGTTATCTCAATTTTTACAGTTAAGGAAACTGAGGCTCACAAATGTTACAGAACATTTATAAGTTGTCATAGCAACTAGTGACTGACCCCATATTAACTTACTGATTCTCATTCTAAATTTATTGTTCATTCCCCTGAATAAAACCACCTTTGCCTAGATGAGCACTTTTAGATGATTCCTTATTACATATATTTTGATGAACTGTGAGTCAGATATATGTGTCCATACATTACAACTTTGAACACACAAAATATAACCTGGGCCATCTTTAAGGCAGATGCTAGTTCCTTCCCTTCCTTTAGTCATATGAAGGCGTTACAGTTTACTGCATTTAATTCTTTCATAATACCCTACTAGAAGAACAAACATTTTAGCTAATACTTCTAACTTGGCTTATATGCTCAAATAATATCTAGGGATGAAACTGTCCCTACCCCCACCCTTTAGTCTGAACCTTGGGTAACCCTGGTTTCTGATTAACTTTGAAGAGGTATACGTGTGAGCCTACATTCCTCTGTGTACTTTACTTGCTGCCAGGAGAAACATTTAATTTCCTGGTGGGAGAAAATTATCTTTAAAGGAAGAGTCCCATTCTTTCTATTGTTACTCTGAGGTTCCCTGGATGGTTTCAATCTCAATAAAGTACAAATAAGAACTCCCTTAGATTCTGGTTAAATAAATATATATAGGAAATGTTCCTTCTCACTAGTTTGTGTATTTCACATGATAATAAATCAGTTCTTTTCTGATATGTTAGTAACATCCATGGACACTTTGCAATTATGCTTTTAGTAAAGTCATTGATATATTACTTTTCTTGAAAAGCACATTAAAATATAGGACAATGTAAAATTAACTGTAACATTTGATCAGCAGTTCTATATACTTTACAATTAGAGATTTAAGAGTTATATATAAAACTCCTAATTTTGAAATTTTGTGCAAGAAATGAGCAAGAGCCTATTGCTTACTGAAGTTTACAGTCCTTAACACTCAGTAAACTTTCCAAATTTTCTTCTTTAACGTGAGAGTAAATGTTGCTTTTGAATTAGAAAAGGAGAAAGGTGATCATTTTATTATATAGGAAAAACAAATAAAAGCTGTACATTTTCATGAATAATTCTAATTTTTATTCATGTTTTAGTTTTATGTACAAATTATTTTTTTTGCCATTGGCCAAGAACTTAATGATACTTTACTTTTACAGCATTCTTGGGACTTTTGGTTTATTTTTCATGTTTTCCATTTTCAGGGTAATCTAGATTCCCATATCTTCTTTTTCTTCCTTCTTTTATATAATGGATTTAGTTCCCTATTTCCCAGTAGATACATGGTTTGCCTGGTAGGCAACAGCACTGTCTTTGGAGACAGACAGACCTGTGTTTGAATGTTCCTTTATTGCTAATGTGATCATGGAAAAATTACCTAGCCGATCTGTGGCTGTCTCCTCATCTACTAAATCTTGTTAAAAATACTCAGAATTACAAGATTGGTTGGAAGGATGAGGTGCAGTAATGTGTGTAATATGTTTAGCTAAGAGCATGGAATATGTTGAGTAGTTAATAAATGGCCTAATTGTCAATGGTGGCACTTCTTCAGAAAAGCATGTCTATCCCTGTACCTGGTTGATCTCTCTCCCAACATTACATACTGTTGCTTGTTAGTCCACCAATAAAAAGCATTTAAAATGCTTCTTCAGAGAACATCATAGTGAAGCTAAGATGAACGTATTATTAATATGAACCTATGATCTTCTTAGGGGAATATATTACAAAATTGCTATAAAATATTTTTATTATTCTTGAAAGACTTTATTTTTAGGGACCTATAAAACTTAGTTTCATTAAAAAAAAATACACATATATCGTAAGTGAAAAATAATTTAATCAGCTTCACTCCAAGCATAGCTGGAGTGGCATCTGCACATCCAGTATAAGTCATTCAGTAGAAGTGCTTTTCTTTAGAAGAGGAATCTGTTGGAAAAGAGATTGTTGTGCAAGAACGTTATGTGTTGGTCTTTAAGCTAGCCTTCAAAATACTTGATTGAATAGGAAGAGATATAGAGGACAAAAAGGAAGGAAACGAAATACTCATAGAATCAGGAGACAACAGGGTTAAAGATGAGAAAAGGAAGCATGAGGAAAAGAGCTTAAGTAAAGACTAGAATGGACAAATAGAATTGATTGTTCTACTAATGTTTTTAGTGGCAGCAAATTCAATAACAAAAGCACATCCCTCCTTCTTAACACTAGTGATTTTGTAGTGCAGTAAACATAGAGAAGAACATTCTCTGTTCCTCTCTGGATTGTCTTTATGTCCCCAAGTAACTCATAGGAAGCAAAGAGCTCATATCAACAGTCCCTTGAGTCTGAGGTAGAAATGTTTGATAGTACCTGTTAACCAAATTTTTGGAAATATATGATGTTAATAGACAAACTATATGCGATTAAATATTTACTTTTCATAATATTTTTGGTAATATAGATATAATTAAAACCATAGTTTTCTAACAATACAATTGTCTAAAACTTAAGAACATGAGATTTTATCTAGAGAAGGAAGGATAAATAAGTTTGAGTGCCTAATACTTTAGTTTTAGACTTCTGGGGGTATGTAGTATTTTGAACTCAGGAACGGAATATCAAAACAGGATTTTAATAAATAAAATACTGATTTTTATTTTAGAAGTACAATTTAAAATATTTTTAAAAAGATGACTTAGTAAAGCTTATGGAGCATATGATCCTCTCCTTTGAAATTATTTCTAAATTTATGATATAAAAATTATTTTCAGCAATTTGGAAATGTTCTATTTAAAAATACTCATTTCTCTTTCTCATCTTTCTCCACCTTGTTTCCCCTCTGACTCAAAGTTTAAAAGAAATTGAAACAAGTGACATTAGTTGATTTGCAATACTTTATAACTAACTTTCCCCTCTGGAGATGTGGGTTCAAATGCACTTTACGTCACAAGTGGAATGAGTCAGATGACCCCAATTTGTTCTTCTGTGACTTTCTTTGTTGATTTCAGAATGACTCTTGCCAAACTCAGTTTGGGAGGAGTCCAGTGATGAAATAACAGGAGTCGAAACCTGCTTATTCAGAACATGGCTTTCGCTACTATTGATATTTTCAGAAAGTCAGTGAAAGTTAGCAAGAGAACAGGAATCCAGTCATGGAGACAGCCAGGCTGTACCTGAAACTAGTTATAATTGAGTATGTGTGTGTACATGCATGTGTGTATTTACAAGATTACAAGTGATATTCTAATTTTTTATCAACAAAATTCATTTAACACCAAAATGGGATTTTGCATCATAGACATTTGATTTAAGAAGATTGGCTACAGAGCCTGACTCGGTCAGTTTGGGCCAAAGTTCCATAGACTGGAGGCTTATAAATAATAGAAATTTATTTTTCACAGTTCTGAGAAACTGGAAGTCCAAGATCAGGGTACCAGCATGGTTGGGTGAAGGCCCTCTTCAGGGTCACAGACTTCTCATCATATCCTCACACGGTGGAAGGGGGTGAGGGATCTCTTTAATAAGAGATGGGGTTTCTTTAATAAGCACTAATCCCGGGCTTCCCTGGTGGCGCAGTGCTTGAGAGTCCGCCTGCCGATGCAGGAGACGCGGGTTCGTGCCCCGTTTCGGGAGGATCCCACATGCCACGGAGCGGCTGGGCCCGTGAGCCATGGCCGCTGAGCCTGCGCGTCCGGAGCCTGTGCTCCGCAAATGGGAGAGGCCACAACAGGGAGAGGCCCGCATAACGCAAGGAAAAAAAAAAAAAAAAAAAAAAAAAAAAAAATAAGCACTAATCCCACTCATGTGGGCTCCACCCTCAGGACCTAAGCATCTCCCAAAAGCCCACCTCTTAATATCATCATACTGGGTATCAGGATTTCAGCACATGAATTCTAGAGGGACACAAACATTCAGGCCATAGCAGAGCCTAACATTTGAAAGCATATTTAAATGTCATTTCAGATCACTAATAAAAAGGTAAATATGTGGATATGAAGTCATTTAAATATATTAGTTTTACCCTATATAAGGAGGATATAGGGAATTAACTGATAAAAGTCATACTTTGACATTTGGCTTTTGATCTGACACTACTAAAAAATATAAACTTTTTTTCAATATGTAATTAATTCATAGAAAGAAATTACTCAAGTTGTAGAAATTAGGAAAAATTTTAAGCCTGTGCCATACGAAGAAAGTGAAGTCATGGGAATTTATATAGTAGTGAGGTTGAAATGGTATGTGGGCTTTAAAGACTGAAGATTGGAATTTTAGCGTCTCAATGGGAATGTGGAGGTAGGGCTTCAACAAAGACTGGTCTACTTTATTTGTGAAAAGAGCCTACCTAAAGTTTGCCACCAGTCTAAGGAAGTAGTAAGGAATACTGTTTTTTTTTTTTTTAATTATGAATTATGGTTAAGAAGAAAAACAAAGTTACCTTAGAGAAACTGAAAACCCATTCCAACGCCAGATTTTGACATTGTCTCCCTATATGGGACACAACTCTTAAGTCAAGAAATTAACTGGGGGCTTCCCTGGTGGCGCAGTGGTTGAGAATCTGCCTGCCAGTGCAGGAGACACGGGTTCGAGCCCTGGTCTGGGAAGATCCCACATGCCGCGGAGCAACTACGCCCGTGAGCCACAACTACTGAGCCTGCGCGTCTGGAGCTTGTGCTCCGCAACAAGAGAGACCATGACAGTGAGAGGCCCGCGCACCGCGATGAAGAGTGGCCCCTGCTCTCCGCAGCTAGAGAAAGCCCACGCACAGAAACGAAGACCCAACACAGCCAAAAATAAATAAATAAATATTTTTAAAAAAGAAATTAACTGGAGCTCCAGCAGAAACAAAAATAGAAATTCGTAATTCTATATCTTCCCAAAATATTATTTAGGTTTTACTGGTTTATAGAGAAGCCACAACTCATTGGGATATTACAATTTTTAAATAATTGTCCTGACTGGAGTCTGGAAATCTTCATTCGTACATCTCTGGCTGAGACTGACAACCTTCTAGTTTCTATAGTTGCACCCATACAAATGGACCATTAATTTGTTCTTCTGAGACTCCTGTGTCTTTCCCCTGTGTTATCTCTGATGTGGGAATTTGGCTTTGGTTCTAATTCTTTTTTTCCCCCTCTTTAGCTCCTTTTATAGTTCATAAGGTTCATATATAGTTCATATATACTGATAAGGCAGCTGAGGGCTTTAGAAAATTCTGAGAAACTCATTCACTCCCTGTGAAGCCAAATGGTGGAAGTGTTGGCTGCTTCACTGACATCTCTTAGCATTTTTCCTGTCCCTGTTTCCATATCCCAGCAACTCCAGGCTCTCTCTTGGCCAAATAAATGGTTTGGATAATTTTATGTGAGAGATACTCATGATTACCTGACTTAGAGGAAAATAAGTGAAATATAATTTTCATTTCACTTGGGTAAATGCCAAAGTGTGGTATTGGTTGGTAATTGCTGTGGTAAATGTATGTTTAACTTTATAAGACATCATTTTCTAGAGTGGCTGTGCCATTTTGCATTCCCACCAACTATGCATGAGCGTTTCTGTCACTTTGTGTCCTTGCTAGCTTGTTATTGTCAATTAAAGAAAAAAAGACATTCTAATAGATGTGTATTAGTATCTCAACATGATTTTTATTTTCATATTATCTTTTTTACATACCACAGGATTCAATTTTTTGAGTGTCTTAGTTCACTCAGGCTGTGATAACAAAATAGCACTAACAAAATATTGAGCAGCTTATAAACAGCAGATATTCACTTCTCATAGTTCTGGAGACTGGGAAGTCCAAGATCACAGGGCAGGCAGATTCTGTGTGGTGGCTGGTGAGGGCCCACTTCCTGGTTCATAGATGACAACTTCTCACTGTGTCCTCACATGGTGGAAGGGGCTAGGATGTTCTGTGGAATGCTTTTTATAAGAGCACTAATCCCATTTGTGAGGGCTCCGCCCTGATGACCTAATCACCTCCCAAAGGCCTCCACCTACTAATACTATCATCACCTTTAAGGATTAAGATTTCAACATATGAATTTTTTTGGGGGGGTGGGCATAAATATTCAGACCATAGCATTGAGGATCTTTTACATTTATGTTCATGATGGACAGTGCTCTGTAATTTTCTTGCAATCCCTTTCGCTCGTTTTGGTTATCAAGTTGGTTTCAGAAAGTGAGTTGGGGGCTTCCCTGGTGGCACAGTGGTTGAGAGTCCGCCTGCCGATGCAGGGGACACGGGTTCGTGCCCCGGTCTGGGAAGATCCCACATGCCGCGGAGTGGCTGGGCCCGTGAGCCATGGCTGCTGAGCCTGCGCGACCGGAGCCTGTGTTCCGCAACAGGAGAGGCCACAAGAGTAAGAGGCCCGCATAACGCAAAAAAAATAAAATAAAATAAAGTGAGTTGGGAAATACCCCATGCCCCTTTCCTCTCCTTGATTTTCTGCAAGAGGTTATGCAGAATTGGAATTATTTCTTTGTTAAATACTTGGTCGAATTCACAAGTGAAACCAACTGGGATTACAGTTTTCTTTTTTGGCAGGTTTAAAACTACAAATTCAATTTTCTAATAGATATAAACTATTTACTATTGAGTGAATTTTGGTAATTTGTTTCTCAAGTAAGTGATCCATTTCATTTAGGCTGTTGAAATTATGTGCATAGAATTTTGTAGTATTCTCATATTACCCTTTAATATCTGTGGAGTCTGTAGGAGTATCTCCTTTTATATGCTTTACATTGTTAATTTGTGTTCTCATTCAGTTCAAAATATTTTCCAAGTTCTCTTGAAATTTCTCCTTTGACACAAGGGTTAATTTTCAAATATTTAGGTACTTTGCAGATATTTTTCTGTTACTGATGTTTATAATTTATATAATTTGAATTCTCCTAAATTTGTTAATGTTTGTTTTATGATCTGTATGTGAATGTTCATGTGTACTTGAAAATAATGTATATTCTTCTATTCTATCATTGGGTAGTGTGTTTTACAAACGTCAAGTAGGTCAAGTTGGTTGACAGTGTTGTTCAGCTTTTCTATGTCCTCACTGATTTTCTGTCTACTTGCTCTGTCATACATATTACAGGTACATACACTGAAACTTCCCAGAAAATATTTTAAATTTTGCTTTCAAAGTGATATGTATTTTAATAAAAAGAAGAAAAATAGTAAATTATATTTATTAAGATATTTATCATTTACCTTGCTTTTCCTTCATTCCTACAGTTCCAAGTTTTCCTCTGTTATAATTTCCCTTAAGTCTTTTATAATATCCCTTAAGTCTAAACTGTTTGGGGTTTGCTGAGATTCTTGAATTTTTTTCAAACATGGGGAAATTTTTTCAGCCACTATGTCTTCAAATATTTTTCTGCACCAACCACTTTCTCCTTTACTTCATACACTCTACTGACACAAATAATAGATTTTTGATATTATTATCATATTATCCTTAGGCCCTAGAAGCTCTGGTCATTTTAATTTTCTATCTTTTTCTCTCTGTTATTTAGACTGGATAATTTTTATTGATTTATCTTTAAGTCCACTGACTTTTTCTTCTGACACTTCCATTCTTCTATTGAGCCTGCACAGGGAATTTTAAAATTACAGGTATTATATTTTTCAATTAAAAATTTTTCATTTTGTTCCTTTTTTTTTTAACCTAATAGTTTCTATTTCTCTGTTAAGAATGTCTACATTTCCACTCATTTCAAGAGTTACCTTTACCTTATAGAGGATGGTTATGACAGCTAATTAAAAAATCTTTATTTCAACATCTGGGTCATTTTAGATTTGATATCTGTTGATTATCCTTTCTCTGGAAAGCTGGTCCAATTTTCCTGGTTATTTGTATGTTGAGCAATTTTGGATTGTATCTTCAACATTTTGATAATGTGTTCTGAGACTCTGCATCTTGCTAAAATCCTCTGAAGCAGGCTGAATTGTTGGTTCACCAGTAAATCAACACAGTTGATTCAGACTGCTGAGTTCTATCTTGCCTTCCATGGGTGGCTGGTTCAACGTAGGTTCAGGTTTTAAAGCCTTTACTGTGCTATCTGAGCCAGTCGGGAATTAGTGTGGGACTGTGGAGCTGGTTCATGATGAATTCTCCAAGACTTTCCTGTGATTATTTTGATATGTTCTGTACAGGCAGTTTGGGTTGAGCCTGAGAATTCCCTTCTCCAGTTCTCTTTTTAGGATCTTCCCTTATACTGTCTGGCTCCCAGAGGTCCCCTTTTCAAGTCCCTCTGGCCTGAAAGATAGGCTTCTCTCAAAGTTGTTGACTCTTACACTGTTGTATAGTTCTGTGTAACCACCTTCTCCACCTTGTGGAGAAGTAGTGAAAGAAAAGACAGAAAATAAAAATAGGGATTCCTTCCACACTCTGCACAACAGAGGCCCATTTTCCTGATTTCTCTATTCAGAGAGATGGGTTTTCTCAGGGTTTTAGGGTCTTGCATCCCTGCTGCTGCCTCTGCAGGCACTGAAGCTGGCCTTGGGGCAGAGTTAGAAAACAAAGAGAGAGAGAGAATTATGTTGGAATCCCCCTCCCCTCCACATATTTACACTCTCTGACTTGCAGGGGGTCCTGCTTCCCAGTCCTATGGCTAGCAAAACAGGTTTATCTCAAATTTTTGCTATGAGAAGAGCAAGGCTGTTGCACAGCTCCCTGATTTGGCCCATCCTTAAGTCAAAGGCAGAAGATCTTGGAGGAAGAAAAATATCAGGAAACTCATCACTGCCATTCTGGTGGTTTTTTAAATTTAATTTCTCTTCTCAATCTTCTTGCTATTTTTTACTTTTCAGAGTTGTCAGATAGTTGTTTTAGCATTTTGTCCAGAATTTTAAACTATTATAATTTTAAACTATAATCAGTGAGAGAGAAAGCCTCTTGCATGCTTACTCCATCTTGACTGGTACCAGAAATCCATCCAGAGATATATATTTAAAAGTTGTTCATGTACTTGGCCACAAAGAAATTCTCTAAGAGCTGATAACATACAAACTATGTTCTCTGAGAACAATGTAATAAAATTAGAGAATAATATCAAATCACACACTTACAAATATTCCATAGTTCAAAAAAGAAATCATGTTGAAAATTACAAACTATTTAGAACTGAAAAACAATAGAAGCACAACTGGTAGACTACAGCAAAAATTACACTTAGAGGAAAATTTTAACTTTAAATGCCTATATTAAAGAAAAAATTGGAAATTTATTAGCTAAACGTTTAACTCAAGAAATTAGGAAAACAGTAAATCTTAAGATAGTAGAGAGGAGTGATAATGATAATAACAGAAATGAATCTAGAAAACCAAGCCATAATAGAGAGAATTAGCACTGTATAAAGTTTATCTTTGAAAAGATTTAAAACTTACATAAATCTCTAAGAACATTAATCAAGAAAAACCAGAGATAATCTGCATTTTCATATTAAAATATTTAATACTATATTACTCATTTATAACTTAATATAAAAATGTAGATTTAATGGACAATTTTCTAGAGAAATATACCTTACCAAAATGGATTCAAGACAGAGAAAACTGAATATACTTATATCCTCTAAGGAAATGGAATCAGTTAGTGGTCAAAAATTAATAAAAAAAATTTTTTTAAAGTAGGAGTCCCAGTTACTGACACTCTTTTGTCAAACTATCAGCAAATAGATAGCTACTAACTTTAAAATTATTTTAGAGAACAGAAAAAGAAGAAAAAGTCTCCTACTCCCAGTTCTGCCACTTACTACTTCTATATTCCCAGATTAATGACTAGAATTCTCATTTGTCAAATGGGAATAATGACCAAAGTACGTACCTCTTTGAACTGTGATAATTCAATGACAAAAAAAAGAAAGAAAGAAAGAAATGCTGAGAACAATGTCTGCCACAGTAAGTGCAAAATAAATGTTAGCTATTCTTTTCTTCTTATTTTTAAGGTACCCAAACAAGGAATGGCCAGCACATAAAAGGAAAACTCTACCCCAGTATTCTTATTAGTATAGATGTCAAAATACAAAGTAAAATATTAACTAGCTATATTCTGCAATGTATTAAAATACATCATTATCAAATAGTGTGTATTCTGGGATTTCAAGGATGGTTTAGCACAAAAATTACAAATATCTTTAATATATAACTATATTAATATATTAAAGGAGAAAAATTTATGATCAATTCAATAGACATAGAAAACCCATGCAATATATGCAGCTCTCATTCATGATAAAAACTTTTAATAAACTGGGAATAGAAAGGAACTTGCCCACCTACCAAAGTGTATCTACCAAAAACCTGTAGCAAACACTATTAATGGTGAAGCCTCACAAAATTTCCATTAATGTTGTGAGCTAGATAAGATTTTATAAGAGTTTGTAACAAGCACAGTAAGACATGAAAATAAGGAACAGGAATGAGAATTGGAAAGGAAGAAATTAAATGGTCATTATTTTCAGATTTTGTAAATATATATATATATATATATATATATATAATATCCATATAAACAAATGATTTGAACTAATGAATTTGGCACATATGCTGGATACATTATCAATATACAAAAACACTGGCATTCCTATTCATTCCCAACCTCCTTAAACTATTATAGAAAAGAAGACCAAAATCATAAGAGGAACAAAAACCAAAAGATACCTATATTTTTAGTGGAGGGCATAAGAGAATGCTGAAAAACTGGATGCAGTAAATACTATTAATGGTGAAACCTTACAAAATTTCCATTAATTTGGGGAGCTAGACAAGAATTTTATAGAAGTTTGTAACCAGCACAACAAGATATGAAAATAAGTAAAAGGAATATTTAATGACAAAGAAATGATTAAGTAAATTATGGATGGGAACATTTAATACTGTAAGAATATAAATTCTCCCCACATTAATTTATAAATTCTGTACAATGTCAGTTAAGCTGATTTGAAAATTCCTCTGGAACAGGAAAGGGCCAGGAATATTTAAGCCTCTTTTGAAGAAGAAACAAGAGGAAATTCTTTGCAGATATAAAGACAAATTATAAAATTATAAGTATTATTCTATTTTACTATTTGTATAGGGCTGGACAAAACAACCAATGTAAAGGAATAAAGATTCCAGAAAAAGACTTATGCATATAAAACACCTCAGTAGTGGTATCTTTTTTTAAAATAGAATACTACCCTAACAGTTAAAATAAATGAAGTAAGTCTACATGTACCAACTCTGATACATTTTGAAAGCATAAGCTTAAATTAAAAATTAAGCTGCAAATATGGATTATACAAAATTTTAAATAATGTAAAATAATACCTATAATTTTAATGTCTCTATACATATGTGGGAAAAGTAACAAAAGCTAAGATAGGAAGGCTGCCCAATCTATTAATATATTGGTTATCTCTGGAAAGGGAGGAAGGCAGGTAGAAGGGGAGTAGTAATTCAGGTTAATTAAAAGACTCAGGAGGGTGTGAAAGGGGCTTTCTCTGTAGTTACCATTTTTCATTTCCTTCCAAAAATTTCTGAAACAGTTAAAAAATTAACTGTTGGATACAAACTATTGGATGTTGGGTGTTGGATACAAACCATTTCCAAATGTTTGAAATAGTTCATAAAAAAGAGGGGAAAAGTAAAAGTTGATGAACAAAACGAAGTACAGCCACTTCCTATGTATTCTGTGCTGGGTGATGAACAGCTCTATTAGCTATAGAATTGACCTGCAAAAAGTTTCAAATTTCTCCTGACTTTACATGTGAACCTGGGCTGAGCCTCACAGAGGGAATGTATAAACTAGAGAGGTCAAAGCTGAGTGGAAGGGAGGTTACTGCTATTGCTAATTATTATAAAGAAAAGAAAAGAGCCTACAGGGTTCCTCATACAAACTCATATAACTATGAAAATGTCATGGAAATTAGGCACAACATTCTATTATTTTTTATACTTACTTCTCTCCTCAGGGAAAGGGGGAAGTTTTTGCAAATCATATTTAGGTGAAAAATGCTGTTGTTTTTCCTAGAAAACCACATGCTAATTTATAGTCTTATGGAGTAGTTTTATTTTCTGTTCCAGAATTAGTTTATTTAGTGTAATTTAAAGCATATACCACAGGGAATATATTGATATTAGATTTAAATCTGTAGATTTTTTGGCTTCTCTTTATACATTTGACTTAGAGAGTTTCAAAATATAAATATGTAAATGATAAATTGAATTGACTACTAGTGCAGAATAATTTTTAGTTTCTGTCAGGTAAAATTTTAGTTTCTGTTAAGTAATAGCATTCTCTCTCTTTCACACACACACACACACACACACACACACACCAAATTTCAAACCAAAAATGTCTACAGGTTATTCTTTTATTTTAAATAAAATTACGTGATTATTGATAAAAATTAGGTACACATTACCAAAATTAGCCATTCAGATAAATTAAAGCAGTTAAAATGGTTGTGTATGTTACCCTGTGGTGATGCTTTTAAAAACTTAATGTAATTCCATTATATAACAATTTAAAATAATTACTTTGCCTGTAAAAAGCAAAGTTATGGTTAGCATGTGTGATGATTAATCTTATGTGTCAACATAGCTAAGCTATGGTACTTAGTTGCTTGGTCAAACACCAGTCAAGCTGTTGCTATGAATGTATTTTTTAGATGTGATTAACATTTAAATCAATAGACTTGGGGTAAAGTAGATATGGGTTGGGCCTCTTCCAATTAGTAGATAGAGATCTTAATAGCAAAGACTGAGGTTTCCTGAAGAAGGAATTCTCCTCCAGACACCAACAAAGAAACCCTACCTAAGTTACCAGTCTGCTGACCTGTGAAATTCAGATTCAAGATTGCAACATCAACTCTTACCTGAGTTTCCAGCCTGCTGGCCTGCCTTATGGATTTCGGACTTGCCAGCTCTCACAATCATGACACCCAATTCCTTAAAATCAATCAGTCTCTCTCTTGTTCAATCACTCTCTCTCTATCTGTCCATCCTACTGGTTCTGTTTCTCTGGAGAACCATGATTAATACAGCTGGCTATCAACCAGTTGAATTAGGTGAGTACCAACATCAGAATTCTCCAACTGTTTTTAACACATCTTACATATATAAACTTTTGCAAACTAGTAGGACATGTTGGGTTATCAGGACAGTTTTTATGCCCCAAATAATTTAGCTCCACTTACTGCACAAACTGAAAAAGAGTTCCCCATGTTTGGGATTTAAAGTACAATTTTCTCAGTTTTTATGCCCCAAATAATTTAGCTCCACTTACTGCACAAACTGAAAAAGAGTTCCCCATGTTTGGGATTTAAAGTACACAAACAATTTTCTTTGGCCTTGGCTGAATCCCTCTCTGTGACTCTTTCCCTGTAGCTTTCCACCCTGACAGGACATATGAAAGAACAGGGTAGGTCCTCTGTCAATAAAGTCCATCCTGATGGAGACAGAATATGAAGATGTAGTGGTATGTATAAGGCTATTTCATAGAATGGGAGGGGAAAAGGAAAACAAAAGTCAACAGAAAAGTGAATCTTCAGGATGTCAACTGTCAACCATCAATGTGGAAAGAGAGAAATAATTTTCCAGTTTCTGTAGGACCTGGATATAAAACAGTGTGGCCTCCACACATGTTCAGTCTTTGTGTATTGAAGTTGGAGTGAAAAAAATAAAGCTTTGAACCCACTGGAGGAAGATGGAGGATGTTAACAACTCCACCCTTTCCTCCTTGTGCTTTAAACTTTCTTTGTGTTCTATTTTGTTATCTGGACACTTGGGAAATGATTTTTTCTGGAAAAAGTGATTAGAATGGAGCAGAGAAGGAAGTTGAATAATAATCACAAATTTTAAATGGCAGAACACATGATTTATAAGGGTTTCCTACACACCCAGTTCTGCCAATAAATAGATGAGATCAGTTTTCTCATTTATGAAGTAAAGGAGTTGGATGTCTCCAGTAGATGATCTCTATAGTCTCTTTCGGCTTAAAAATTCTATTAAAATGGACAATGCAGAGGAAAAAAATTCAGGTCTCTTATTCTCCCTCATCCACCAAACAAATAGAATTATATATATTTTTTCCCTTATGAAGAGTGGTTGTTATATGAATAAAGAACAGAAAATTTATTTCATACAACTAAATTAACAAAACACAATTCCCAGTAGACTACAGGGTCAGCCAGAAATTTAATGTCACTATTTACTTGTATTGTTAGCTTTTCAAACATAAAGCAAGGTTCATATTAATTAATTTAAATGGGAGCCCTGCAAAATATTTAATTTTTAACAGGACAATAAAAATTTGTTTCAAAACCTTTCTCCATTTTCTGCTTGTACAATTTTTGAAAAATACCATAAATTTTTTGAGCCTTAATATCTTCATCTTTAAAGTTGGAATAACAACTTCCTATTAAGGTGATTACAAAGATTAAATAAAGCGTTACATGTGAAAGTCCCTAACATACCCTGAACATATGCTGAACTCTTCCCAACTTTCTCCTCGTTCCTTTTCCTATATTCCTCATCTTGATGATCCATCAATTTTTCTCTGTTGCCAAGCTAGAAAGCTGAGAGTAACCCTAAATCAATATTTTCAAACTGTGGTAATATCAATTTCTGCAGCCAATATTTAAAAATAGAAACAATAAAATATAAAAACTATTAGAGGGCATCTCAGTCAAGATACTGATTACTTTGTAAAACTTTTACATCACTAAAATGTATGTTTGTGAATGGGGAGACATGAGGGACGGAGGGTCTTCCTGGTATGAATCTATTTCTTCATGTGGGTTATAGTAAAAAGTGTCTAAGAAACACTGTCCAACGATATACTGTTTCTCTCCTATGTTCTCCAGCTTATCAACTTTATCTCTTAAAGAAGCTTTCTGATCTGTACTATTTTCTTCCATTGCTTTAATGTAAGCCCCAGTCACTTCAGTTTCCTTGTCATCAAACATTTCCATGCTGAAAACTGCTACTCAAGAGATCTTTCTAAACTGTAAATTGAAACAGGTTAACCTTAAGACAGATATTATTTTTTAAGGTGAGAGGTCAGTGTTTAATCGCCATCACACGTATTAGGGAGCATTTCAAATATGTGGTTGTAAAATAAATGAGTACCTCAGACACTTCTTAGGTCCTTACATCCCTCTCCGCCTCCGATCTGATTCTAGCCTTGACTTGGACAGTTAGCTCCTTGCGGAATTTCACAGTTCCCTTTGCAGTGACAATGTCTCATCTCCAGCACATGTCCTTTGGCTTCTGTCCCAGACCCCTCTTAGGCTGTAGGGGGCGATACCTGGGGGCGCTTACGTACCTTTAAGGACGCGGGCGTGCGTCTGCGTGTGCGCGTGCGCATGTGCATATTTGCCGTGAAGTGAAGGCGCCAATCAATAAACGGGGATGCGAGCTGCACGATGAATGCGTCTCCCTTTCTATCTTTGCGTGGAAGATTCTGTGAGCTCTTCTAAATGTTCCTCAGAGAGCATGGGGCTGAGACCCTGGCTGCTAACGTTGGTGATCAGCCCAGTATAGCATTCTCAATTTAGCTTTTCCTGTTTCGCTCTACCTTGTCTGTCTCACACTGGCTTACAAGTCCCTACATAACTGGCTCCCCATGCCCTTATCTTTTATATATCAGTTCATCTTCCTCTCCCCCTTGATCACTCTCCTTCTGTCACAGATATTGTCTCTGTATTCTAATTATTATTGCTTTACACTGAGAGTTGAAAAGGAACTGCAGTCTAACTTAGGATCTTTGGGAAGGGAGAATGTGAACCTTGGTCACTTCTGTGACTTTTCCCAGTTACTGGGTAGGGTCAGGCTCACTCAATGACTCAGGATTTAGTCAACAGTCTGAGTAGGTGTTCAATTGTCCAGGGCCGAGCTAGGTAGAGGTATCCTCAAGGTATCCTCATAGGTGTCCTCTCAAACCTACCTGATAATAAGCTCTTTCTTGCAAAACACTGCCTTAGCAAATAGGATTCCTTTGCCAATAAAGTGATTGTAGAATAGTGGGAAAAGGCTGAAGAATAGAATTGTGACTGAGTAATAAATAAAGGTTCAGGACCCAAAGAGCAGTAAAACATTTATTTACAATCCTGGGTCAGGATGTTACATGATCTCATGATTTCAAATCAGACAGTTAAATTTTATGAAAAGGTCATGGTAAACATAGCCCATCTGTGATGATAAATATGCTTGCTTTGGCCAGATAAGCTAAACACTGAAACTTAGGAAAAATATAA
Source organism: Lipotes vexillifer (assembly GCF_000442215.2). Lineage (NCBI taxonomy): Eukaryota > Metazoa > Chordata > Mammalia > Artiodactyla > Lipotidae > Lipotes > Lipotes vexillifer. The sequence goes on along the minus strand of NW_006799230.1, from coordinate 1,019,158 downwards.
GTAAATTTTTGATGAAGTAAAAGAATCCCATAAAATTAATATTTTGGTATTTAATTTTTAAATCATCATGATAATGAGAATATACATTAATTAAGATATAGAAAACATTTAAAAGAATATGACAGGTAAGAAACATAGACATATTAGCTTTGTCAAGATTTAAATTTGAAATGTGTAGGAGAATTTTATTTGTCTGTTTAAGAAAAGCTATTTACATTTGGTTCATTAGATTTACAAAAGTTGCTTAAATACTTAGAAGTGACTTGCAAGTTAAGCATTTGTATTAGTTTGTTAGGGTTGTTGTAATAAAGTACTACAGACTGGTGGCTTAAACAACAGAAATTTATTGTCTCACAGTTCTGGAGGCTAGAAGTCCAGGATTAAGATGTCAGCAGGGTTGGTTCATTTGGTGGGTTGTGAGGGGGAAAATTGTTCCATGCCTCTCTCTCTTAGCTTCTGGTGGTATGCTGACAATCTTTGGTGTTCCTTGGTGTCACCATGTTTTCTGCCTGCATCTTCACAGGGTGATCTCCCTGTGGGCATTGCTGTGTCTACAGTTCCCCTTTTTTTTTTTTTTTTCTTGCGTTATGCGGGCCTCTCACTGTTGTGGCCTCTCCCATTTGCGGAGCACAGGCTCCGGACGCGCAGGCTCAGCGGCCATGGCTCACGGGCCCAGCCGCTCCGCGGCATGTGGGATCTTCCCGAAACGGGGCACGAACCCGCGTCTCCTGCAACGGCAGGTGGACTCTCAAGCACTGCGCCACCAGGGAAGCCCTACAGTTCCCCTTTTAATAAGGACACCAGTCATATTCGATTCGGGGCCCTTGCTACTCAAGTATGACCTCATCTTAACTAATTACATCTGCAATGAACATATATCCAAATAAGGTTGAATTCTGAGGTCCTGAAGATTAGGAGTTCAACATAACAATCTGGGGGGACACAATTAAATCCATAACAGCATTTAAGTCTGATTTATCAGGAGTTTGAAGTGATGAAGATCAGCTATATTAAACTTTCAAAAGGATCAAGTAAAACTTGTCATTCTTATTTTAAATAGATTTAAGATTTTTTTTTTGCATTGACATAAAGGATTAGGAAATAGTTTGAAGATTTTAAATTTTAATTAATAAGCTAAAGCACAGACAGTTTAAAATTTTGGTTTTTTTTCACACATAAATCCTCCCAGATATTAAACACTCAAATGACGCTCTTCACCAATCAAAGGCCAGCCAAGCATAACACCATATAATAGTTTTTAATATGCATTCAACCTGCTCCTAAGGAATAAAAACATACTCAGGGTATCTATTTCACCCTAGAAAAATCTGAATCAATGTGGATTTATCTTTATTTTGTAAATAAACCTAAAGGAAATCATTAACTAAACTAGCTTGAAGTGGCTTATTTCCACAATGGCGCCTGGAACTTGGAAATTAGACTTTGCCATTGTTATGGCATAAAACAATCTGGGGCAAATTGTTTCACAATCTGTACAGAGTTGACAAAGTTGATATTGGTACAGTTCACTTTATAGGACTGATGATAATTATTCTGATTCCCCTGTGTACCAAATATACAAAGATTTGGTTTCTTTAAAAGTTATATAATTTTTCATTAGTAATTTTTACATATTCTGCCAAACATTTTCATAAGTAATTGTTCCAAAGTAAACAGGCAGGTCTGATTGAATACCGTATGCCTAGGTTTTTCTCAATGCTGTACCACTACTACTTTTAGGTGTATATTGTGTCTATTCAACAGAAGAGATATTTACGCTTCTTTTTGAAAGGGCTAGGTAATTCTGTGCTGGATAATGATGTCTTGTACCATAAATTCTGTGTATTGAGTATTTGTGAAGAGTGCTTTCCTCTTTTAGAGTACTAAAACTTGGTCCTTAGTCCCTTCATATATTGTGTTCCTTAACTATTCATTAAAAAAAGAAATATACTTTAAGTATTCAATTAGTTCAGTATTCTCACACTAAAAAACCCTACTCTCTTCCTTTAGTGTTATTTGCAATATCAGAAGAAAATTAAATATCATCACCAAATAAATTTTAGTATTAAATACACCTTTTTAGAATGAAATAATGCCATTTGCAGTAACATGGATGGACCTAGAGATTATCATACTGAGTGAAGTAAGTGAGACAGAAAAAGAGAAATAACATATGATATCCCTTATATGTGGAATCTAAAAAGAAATGATATAAATGAACTCATTTACAAAACAGAAACAGACTCATAGACTTAGAGAACCAATTTATGATAACTAGGGGCAAGGGGGAGGGGGAGGGATAGTTAGGGAGTTTGGACTGACATGTACACACTGCTATATTTAAGGTGGATAACCAACAAGGACCTACTGTATAGCACAGGGAACTCTGCTCAATGTTATGTGGCAGCCTGGATGGGAGGGGAGTTTGGGGGAGAAGGGATACATGAATATATATGTCTGAGTCACTTTGCTGTGCACCTGAAACTATCACAACATTTTTAACTGGCTATACCCCAATATAAAATAAGTTAAAAAAAAAAAAGACAAGGGCTTCCCTGGTGGCGCAGTGGTTAAGAGTCCGCCTGCCGATGCAGGGGACGCGGCTTCGTGCCCCGGTCCGGGAAGATCCCACATGCCGCGGAGTGGCTAGGCCCATGAGCCATGGCCGCTGAGCCTGTGCGTCAGGAGCCTGTGCTCCGCAACGGGAGAGGCCACAACAGTGAGAGGCCCGCGTACCGGAAAAAAAAACGGCAAGAAAGCCGAGAGTGACTTGATGAAAAAAAAAAAATTCACCTTTTCAAATTTAATATTGGATATACTTTTTCAAATATTAGTGTTGAATATGGCATTTTAAACATTCTGCATGCTCCTCCTATGTGTGGAATGAAGCAGCATAGCCACCCTCTCTTTCTCTTTATCCCTTCTACCAGGTTGAAACAGTGAATTGGTTTAAATTGGCTAGATTGTCATAACAGTCCAGGTTGCGCATGTATGTTTTTCTTTTTGGTGATTGGAATGTGAAGGAGTCTATTTCCTTATCTGGGGAAATAGGGGTAGGGCCCAGGGGGAAATGTATCAGTTTGAGGTGTTGATCTGAGGAATCATAAAGGTTTGTGTATGTAAGAATCAATATTACAGTAGTTATGAAAACAGGGAGAGTGCTGTGATCTATGGTCTTAGGGGATACTGTAAACCAAAAGGAAGAGCAGAGGTGAACTAAAGTACCCTGATATAGATGCATGTAGTTGTAAGACTATGGTTAGAGTGGACCTTAATAATCATTACTACGTGTAAATATACAATATGACTCCTATGAGAAGAGAATTTTGTCAGGTTTTGTAAAACCTGATGTATTTTAGACTGTTTCCTTATCTTCAGCATTTGACTCAGTAAAATTTACTGTATAAAGTGTCCCTGAGATGCAATTAGTATTTGCTTAGCAAACTATATCCTTGCAATCTAGCCTAGAGAAGTCATTCAGGGAAGCTGAATAGTTCTGTAACTTTCCAATGTTTAATTTAAATAATTGTTGCATGGCAAGAAAAAAAAAATCATTTGAAGAATAAACGGGCTTTCTTGGTCTTTTCTGATCTCATCAATCCTTCAAGGAGAGTTTTAGTTCTTATTTTAGGGCTAATCTCTAGAATTTTATAGCTTAAGTTTTCATTCTAAGATGCATGAAACTTGTAAATAAAACATTGTTTAATTCAGGGTTAGGATGAATAATTCTGTCAACTAGATAGCTATCTGGGTAAGTCTTCAGTGGAATCCTAAAGATGTTAATGAAAATATAGATTGATCATTTTCATAATAATTTGAAATCGTTAGAGCTGGTTTATCAGTTCTACAGATTTATAGATTTAAAATGAAATCATAGGAAAGCCATAAATAAAAATTTCATTATCAGAAAGGTAGCTACTATCTGAGGCAGAACCAATATTCAGTTGAATCTCCTTATCACAGTAACTATCAGGTATAATTATCTTTATTTAACAAACGAGAGGCCTGAAGCCCAGAAAAATAATGGAATATGACAGAGACATAGAGTTAATTAAGGGAAAACTCAGAGTTTGAATTCACTCCTCATTTTAAAACCCCACTCTTTCTGATACACCATGCTGTCTCCCAAAGGGAATAACATGAGAAAATGTTCCTCATTCCCTTGATATACTGAGAGTGACTGTTGTTTAATACGTAGGAAAAAGCCAAAACAAATATAACAAAGATTCCTTTTCTTTTCTTTCTGTGTTTTGTCAGCTGATGTAAAGTTTTGATGTTAAAACTAAAAATGAAGTTTACATTAAATAGAAAACTCCTCAGTAGAGAACCAAATGTTCTTCACGGGAATCTCATTTATTTTTCTCTAACAGGGTGCAGTAACTCAAAATGTGGTCTTCATTTTTTCCCTTTTTCTTTCTGCCTAACATCAATGGGGTGAAGTTAAAAGAACAAAGCAAAACAAACAAACAAACAAACAAAAAACCCCAAACAACTGCTTTTTAAAAGCTGCAAGCCATGAAAGATGTGAAAGCTTGAATTTACCTTTCAGGTAAAGTTTACTTCTGGACAGCTCTCCTGCATCCCTTCAGTTAAACAAACTGAAGTACAGGAAATACACAACCACTGTTTGTGGGAAAGTTTGATGTAACTTGAATACATATATATTTCAGTCTGAAAATCTAAGAATTCTGATAACAATAGAATTTGTTGAGTGTATACTTTAGCTAATGTCACAATTCATTAGAGTTGTTGCTTCTTTGTGAAAATATTTCCTTCCTTTGTATGGTTTTAATTTTTTTGTATGTGTGTGGAGGTGTGGATATTATTTTTGTCCAGTCTGAGGGATAGGCTAAAATTGGTCCTAGCTAGAATAACTGAGGTTCTTTATAAAACTATTATGCAATATGAGTAAACAGGTTATACTGCTCCACTAATTTGCTTATATAAATTGCTTAGAGAACGTCTTTACAATGTGTTGCTAAAGCCATGTTGTGGCTAATATGTTGAAGATGGACAGCCATTCTACTGGCCAACACTTTAATACATAAACAGAAAAGTGGGCATGAAATCAACTACAGAAGACTAAGGATTATGGCATTTCTCAGAGCAGCTGGTGACAAGCTGTCTGTCCATGCAGGGCTGAGATTTTACACCAGTCTTCACAAGCAGTTTTTATCTTCTAGGTCAACCATTTAGTACCTAGTAACTGTTAGAGGTATTCTTGTTCTAGGGGTGGGACAAATAGCTTGTGTTAGGTAAGTCCTTAAGTTTGGACTCAGACACTGCACTGCTTTCTAGCCACAGTTTCTAAATATGCTCAGACTTATAAGTAGTCTTGTCACTTGAAATATCTTAATAAGTAAGGCAATCGGTGGCTAACAATGAAAAGGAGCTGAGACAGAAGTCTGTGGGAAGGACCAGCAGGCATGACTTCATGCTTTAAGAGAGACTGTGAAAATGGATTTGAATAGGACTTGGCACTTCTCAATGTGTACAGGACTACTGATGCCCTTGCTCATAGTATTATTTAAAACCAAATAATCTACATGTGCTAATGTTGTATTATCATGTTCAGATGTATATTTCCTATTGGAGAAGAGGGAAAAACATACATAATGACTTCTGGGTTTTTTCTGAAGGCAGAACTTACCACTCTTAAACATCCTGTAAAGTGGCTCACTTTGAATTGGGAGTATAAAGAATGGAGAGGAAGAGCTTAAACTATAGGGTTATTTTATTTTATTTTCTCTAAGAGTTAGGCTGTTGTACCTGGAACTTGTGGTGTGAGGAGATTTATACTATGTCTAATCTCCTGATTGAGCCTGAGCTTGCTACCTGAAAGTAGGGACCATATCTGTTTTATTTACCATTTGTTCATTAGAGTGACTTCTCTGTACTCCCCCCCAGAAAAACTTTTTAAGGGTATAATTTCATAACAATAAAATACACAGATTTTAAGGGTATAGTTTGATGGGTTTTGACAAATTCATACATCTGTGTAACCATCACCCCAGTCAAGATTTCCATCACCCTAGAAAGTATCTTCATGTCTCTCTCCAGTCAATGTCCCTCCATCCCCTACCCAGGCAATCACTCTTCTGATTTCTTTCCAACTTGAGTTAATAACAATACAATAGGACTTCCCTGGTGGTGCAGTGGTTAAGAATCCACCTGCCAATGCAGGGGACACGGGTTCAAGCCCTGGTCCGGGAAGATCCCACATGCTGCGGAGCAACTAAGCCCAGGCTCCACAACTACTGAGCCTGCGCTCTAGAGCCTGGGGGCCATAACTACTGAAACTGCCTGCCACAACAACTACAGCCTGCGCACATAGAGCCTGTGCTCTGCAACAAGAGAAGCCACCGCAATGAGAAGCCCCCATACTGAAATGAAGAGTAGGCCCCGCTCGCCGCAACTAGAGAAAGCCCACGTGCAGCAACAAAAACCCAACACAGCCAAAAATAAATAAATAAATAAATAAATAAATAAATAAATAAATAATAAATAAATAGCAATACAATATATATTCCTGTGATTGCCTTCTTTCACACAGCACTTTTTTTTGAGATTCATCCACATTACTGTCATATAATAGTGTATTCCTTTTTATTTCTGAGTAGTACATCAATGTATGAATCCACCAGAATTTTTTTATCCATTCATCTATTGATGAATATTTTAGATGGTTCTAATTTGGGGCTGTAATGAATAAAACTACTATAAATATTTTTGTACCCATCTTACTGTTAGAGTACATTTCCATTTATCTTAGGTAAATATCTAGGAGTGAAATTGCTAGATAATTTGAGTAGTTGTATGTTTCATTTTATAATATATTTCTATTTTTCTGAAATGATTGATAAGTGCACACTATCACTCAGCAATGTATGAGAGTTGCAGTTACTCCACATTCTTGCCAAAAGTTGAATTTTAAATCTTTTTAATTTTAGCTATTTAAGATGTGAACTGTTAGCTCATTGTGACTTTAATTTACATTTCACTAATGACTAATGATATTGAACAACTTTTCATGTGTTTATTGGTTATTCATATATCTTCTTCTGTGAAATGTCTATTAAGGGTTTGTCCATTAAAAAATACCTCCCCTAAAATTATTTGACTTTTTATTATTAAGTTATAGGAATTTCTTACGTATTTTGGATAAATTCCTTTGCCAGTTATCTATACTGCACATGTTTTCTTCCAGTTTGTGACTGGCTTTTTAATTTTCTTAACAGTATTCTTTTTTTTAGTTAATTAATTTATTTATTTTTGTCTGCATTAGGTCTTCGTTGCTGTGCACGGGCTTTCTCTAGTTGCAGCGAGCGGGGGCTGCTCTTCGTTGCGGTGCGCGGGCTTCTCATGGAGGTGGCTTCTCTTGTTGTGGAGCATGGGCTCTAGGCATGTAGGTTTCAGTAGTTGTGGCTCACGGGCTCTAGAGCGCAGGCTCAGTAGTTGTGGCACACGGGCTTAGTTGCTCCGCGGCATGTGGGATCTTCCCGGACCAGGGCTTTAACTCGTGTCCCCTGCATTGGCAGGCAGATTCTTAACCACTGCACCATCGGGGAAGTCCCTACAGTATTATTTTCTTATGAATGGAAATTTGTAAGTTTTATGAGGTCCAACTTATCTTTTTTCTTCAACAGTTTTGCTTATGTTCTCTTTAAGAATACTTTGCAAGTTTATTATTGCAAGTGTGCAAAAAGTCTATATTTTTCTTTAAAAATCTTCATAGTTTTAGCTTTTATGTTAATTATATGTACCACATCAAATTAATTTTGTGTATGGTGTAAGGTAGGGGTCAAACCTATTGGAAATAGACTCAAAAGTAGACAGGGAAGGTCTTTAAAGAAATCCAAGGACATAACGACCTGTAAGCTCTAAGAATAATCATAAGTGGTAACAATTTAAGTTATTCTTTACGTTGTCTGGCTTCCTTTATAGCAGAAAATTCAGTACAATCTTGTTAAAGTTGCAGCTTTGTCTCTGAACTGCTGCTGCATGCCAAGGGATTAAGCAATAAAAAGGAGAGCATTACTTTCTCCCCATCCAACAGTATAATGGTACAATGGTACATTTGGAGAACAGCATGGTGGGAGCAGCAGCATCTTGAGGGAGGTCAGTAGTCCCACAGCTGTTGAAAACAAGAAACAATAGTTTTTGTCATGTCTTTAGAAAAGGCTGGAACAGATGAGGCTGAGTGGCTCCTGTTCTTAAGTACAAGGGGAAAGCATATTCAAGGACTCTAGAAACATCTAGAAGATATTGTAAAGATGAATCATCTTTTTGCATTTAGATTGTGGGTACTCCAAATTATTGTTGTTTGAATATTAGTGGAATGTGGCCTTATGTTTTTACTTTCTGGTCAATGAGGCCTGAAGATCCCTGTTCTACATATACTAAGAAATATAATGAAATTTAAATACATAGTCACATATGTGACTGAAGTACAAGTTTACCTTCATTTAATATTGGCATTTGAGGAGAATGTAATGAAGATAATTTCTAGTATTCTAAATAAAAGTAAATTGATTATGAGTGACATGCCAAATCTAACTGAAAAACCTCTACAACAAGAAGTGTCTAGCTGGTCAACAAATAAACTTTCAAGGGAAAAAAGAGAGGCAGACTGTGAGCTAGTATATAGATGAAAGGAGATGAGATGTAACAACCTATTAAAATCTATGGGCCTTTTTAAGATCCTGTTTCAAGCAAGCTGTAAATATATGACTATTGGGAAAATTTAAACATGGTTTAGAAATTTGAAAATAGTAAGAAATTAATATTAATTTGGGGGGCATAGTAATGATAACATGGTTGATTTGGTGGTTGCTGAAGATGGGCAATGTGTACATGATAGTTCATTGTACTCTTTCTTTATGTGTGTGTTTTTGAAATTTTCCATAATAAGAAGTAAAAAAAGGAAATTGATACCTATTTGAGAGATCTTTCCATTTGACAAATAAGGTAAAATTTTGATAAAACACGAAGATATAGGCTTAGGTTTCATCTTGAAATTCCTACTAAAGTTTACTACAAATAATGTTAGAACCTATGGATAGGATAATTTTTATTATTAATTATAGGTCAGAGCTGTGATCAACCCGGTTTTTAATGAAATTTCACAGTTTTCCTAAAAAGACATATTTGAACATTACCAAAGCAGTGCAGAAAACCCATACCTATTAAATTTTTACATTCACTGAATTGTTTTCTCAATTTATTTTCTTGGGTAACTCATCTCCTTTGACATTTGATGTCAGTTTATCTGCAGGAAAAGAAAAATAATTATGTTTTGTAGTTGTAATTCTTACCATTTTGCAGATGAAACTGAGACTCAGAAAATCTTAAACGTTTTTCTATGATAAGATTGCTGGAAGGTGATGGATTTTCAATTTGAACGCAGGAATCATTCTTAATGTTTGTGAAGACTTTGTCATTGTCAAGACTACTAGCTTTTTATCCTTTTAGAAATTGAAAAAAATGGCTCAACTGTATTTCCTATACTCAGGATTGAAAAATATTCTCAAGATAGAAAGAAATAATAAGGGCTTATTATGCTTTGATGAACTCCTGCAAGTGTCTGATTCAAGCAAAAAAAGTGAGACTAGTGAACACATGGAGATTCAGCTTTTTGGAGGGCAAGAGTGTGATAGACAGTCTTAGTAATTTATAGCCTTAAAAGATCAGCTAAATGGGTCTCTGACCATAGGAGACACAAGGCATGAAAAGAGGAAAATTTCAGAGAGCAGGTTAAATTGGAAGAGAAAAGTAAGGGGTTTATACATTGACTACATTAATTGATTTTTATTTTGTATTTAATGAGTTGAAAATTTATCATTATTATTCTATTGAACATCCGGTCAGCTCCAGACTAACTAGATCAAAACTCTAGGTCTTCTTTCCCTGATCTACGTGGTTAGACATCACACACCCTTGGACCATACTAACCATTGTCTGCCCTCTGATTCCTTGACCTATTCATTAGTTGCTCTTTTCCTCCCTGCCTTACCTTTATTATTTCTTCCTAGCAGCTATGCTCAAATTTTTTTTTTTTTTGCAGTACGCGGGCCTGTCATTGTTGTGGCCTCTTCCGTTGCGGAGCACAGGCTCCAGACGCACAGGCTCAGCAGCCATGGCTTATGGGCCTAGCCGCTCCGCGGCATGTGGGATCTTCCCGGACCGGGGCACGAACCTGTGTTCCCTGTATCGGCAGGCTGACTCTCAACCACTGCGCCACCAGGGAAGCCCTATGCTCAAATTTTTGAAAGAATTCATCAACCAGTGGGCACTGTGTCTAGTTAAAAAGAGAAAAGATCTAGCCAATGGTTCAAATGTTTAGGAGAATCAATCAACCAGACAACTAATCAACAAATTGTGGTACCAATGACTTCCTTTAATAAGCCAGAATGATTTCGCCTCTAATTCTGGCTGCCCTTGTCCATTCTAACCATCCCAGCAGAGAATTCTGGATCTGTTGTTGGCTGTGAACAGGCCAGTTATAAAATGAGTAGTTCAATTTCTTAGTATATGATAATGGAATTTAAAAAATTATTTTTTATTATGGTAAAATAGACATTGCACAAAATTTACCACTTTTAATTGTACAATTCAGTGGCATTAAGTACATTCACATTGTTATATAACTATCACCACTATCCCTCTGCAGAGCTTTCTAATCATCCAAACTGAAACTTTGTATCCATTAAATAACTCCCCAGTACTCTGTTTCCCAATCTGGTTTCTACTTTCTATCTTTATGAATTTGACTATTCTAGCTATCTCATATAACTGGAATCACATATTATTTGTCCTTTGGTGTCTGGCTTATTTCACTTAGCATAATGTTTTCAAGGTTCATTTGTGTAGCATATATCAAAATTGTTAATAGAGCTTTGATTCTAACTACACCAAGATTTCCCATTTGGCTCATCTGAAAATGTAACCATTGCTAAGGAGATACTTCCCCTGCTTCAAAGGGTTAATAATATAAACATTAAAATTTCTGACTCTAACTAGCTCTATTCAGGTTTTTTGACTACATTTCAAAAATCTTTCTTACAATAATAAATTTCTGAAAAACTACATAGTGAATTATTTAGTTGGCTAAAATTCCTGGAAGAGGTAGTTTCAGCCACAATGCCCATCTTTATAAAAATGGTCATAGGTCTCTGTTTGAAATTAGGATATTTTTCATTATAAATGTTATTGTGATCTATAGGCTATAACCTTTAATTTGCTCCTTTTCATCAACTTTAAGACCAGATTCTTGGCACAACATGATAGCATTCCAATATCTAGTAAAAACAAATGATTTCCTTTATTAAAACAAAGGGAATAAAACTGAAATCCTTTAAGCCTTCACTTAGCTTTTAAAATATCTATCATCAGTATATTAGATTATGCCTAAAATCTGACAGTCTGCCATGCAAAAATCATAATTTATTAAATTGATTCATTTTTTATATAGCATGTACATAAAACCATTCAAACTACCCATTTTATCTGCTACTATTTTTCTTGACATAAGACCATATAAGTTATTGTATAAATATATTTTAATTGGTCAATTCAATTTAATATTTATTCATGAAGTTGTGTCACATTATCTCTTGTTCACTAGGTCCATTCAACCAATTTTACTGAGCACCTGTAATGTGTCACTTTTCTGTTCTAGAAAATTAAAATGCAATTGTAAAGAAGATAGAAATTGACTCTGTCTTCACTGAAAGTTATTAACAACTGGGGAAAACAGAAAAATAAGCAGGCATTTGTAGTGCAGTGTGACATATGCTATGATAAGTCCAGAGGCCTAGTGAGCCCACAGAAGAGTGTACAATAAACACATTATATGGAAGTTGAGGACTCTAAGAAGAATATATGCCTGAAGAGAAGACCATGATATCTTTGCTTTGTGGAGAGCCAAAGGGGTACTTATGGGCACACCAAGATACTCTTCAGAAAGTTGCTGTAAATCTCATTAATGGACAAATGGATAATTTGTTATCTTTGATAATTTGTTAACTTTTAAGAATCCAAAGTTCTTTTTCTTAAACTAAATTATGGTTACTATACCTTGAGATTTGAGCTTAAAATAATTTCAGGCAGTGCTTCAGGCAAAAGCACCCATCAGTTAGTTACATAAGGTACTACTACTTTTAAGTGTACATATAAGACTGTTTGCAAAATGTACTCCAAGGAAACTTGTGTGCAAATTATTTCCAAATGTTCACCAAAGATAATCACTTTCCTTTTAGAATACTTGCTAAGGTGCCTGTCTTTCAAGTAAGAGTTAGTGAAATTTATTGTATATAAATCTTAATATATAATAATTAAGTTTTAATATAAATTGTATATTGTCTAGTTAGACTACTTTTATTTCAAGATTCTAAAACTGTGCAAATTACATTCTATATTGGTAGTAGAGTTAAATGTGTGTGTATGTGTGTATAAGTGTGTGTCCCAAAAGATCATGACCACATTAATTATAAAAGGCAGGGAAATGATCAGAAATGTGGCAACACAACTTTATATAGGCCCACAAAAATTTTAAGTGTTATCATTCAGTTCTCCCATTCTCCCAGTTCTGACTTTTGTGTGTGTGTGTGTGTGTGTGTGTGTGTGTGTGTGTGTGTTATAGGCAGGTTCTATATAAGCACCACTCATCTATTCAATAAGTAGAAAGCCCCTACTATGTGCCAAGGATATGAAGTGCTGAAGTGCTTCACTACACAATATGAACATGGTCCCTGAAAGATAAACTTTGGACAAATAATCAGATATTTAATGAGTAATACAAGGGGAAATGTCAAATAAAGCAGGAATACACAATGTAAACTCTTGGTTCATGGGAAGTCTCCCTGAAAAGATAAAACTTAAGCTGAGGCCTGGAAGTTGATTAGGAACTTGCAAATACAAAATTAGGTAAAAGGGTGTTTTAGGCAGAGGAAACAGTCTTTGGGGAAACCTTCAGGCAAAAGAGACAGAGCCTCACATTTTAGGATTGAAGAAAAAATAATGGAGACAGAGGAAAAAGAGGAGCACCTAGAGGATCGATTTAAGGATTTGAGACCTAATTTTAAGAGAGATGGGGTTCTATGGAAGCATTTGAATTAAGCAAGTGACAATGACCAGATTTTGTTTTAAGAGATATCCCTAATTTTCACTTGGGATGGGAATAGGAATGAGGTGCACTGTATTAATTTGAGACAAACTTATGAGGTAGAATGAATAGGACTTGTTATGATGTAGAAGTACAGGGAGAGGGAAGGGTCAAAAATGCCTTGTAGTTTTCTGCTTTAAGAAACTCTCTTGATAGAGATTCTGTTTACAGTGAAGGGAAACTGGGGGAAACACAAACTTGAGTTAAGTTCAGTTATTGAGAGTGAAATACCTGTGAGAAATCCTATGACTGGATGGTGCCCAAGCATGTATTAAAGTCAATGGCATATAGCAAATTTTCAAAAGGTATATGTTGAATGAACACCCAGTGGGTATAACCATTTAAAAATTTGATATGTGAAACTGGAATGCCAGAGGCAAATTTTTGATATATTATGAAATATATGATTATTGGGAAGAACGAAATAGCCTACACAGAAAATGTAGATTCTAAAGGGAAGGACATACATTTAGGTCTTTAATCCATTTTGAGTTTATTTTTGTGTATGGTGTTAGGGAGTGCTCTAATTTCATTCTTTTACACATAGCTATCTAGTTTTCCCAGCACCACTTATTGAAAAGGCTGTCTTTGCTCCATTGTACATTCTCAAAATGGATTAAAGACCTAAATGTAAGGCCAGACACTATAACTCTTAGAGAAAAACATAGGCAGAACACTCTTTGACATAAATCACAGCAAGATCTTTTTTGACCCACCTCCTAGGGTAATGAAAATAAAAACAAAAATAAACAAATGGGACCTAATTAAACTTAAAAGCTTCTGCACAGCAAAGGAAACCATAAACAAGATGAAAAGACAACCCTCAGAATGGGAGAAAATATTTGCCAACGAACCAACTGACAAAGGATTAATCTCCAAAATATACAAACAGCTCATGCAGCTCAATATCAAAAAAACAAACAACCCAATCAAAAAATGGGCGGAAGACCTAAATAGACATTTCTCCAAAGAAGACATAACAGATGGACAAAAAACACATGAAAAACGCTCAACATCATTAATCATTAGAGAAATGCAAATCAAAACTACAATGAGATATCATCTCACACTGGTCAGAATGGCCATTATCACAAAACTACAAACAATAAATTCTGAAGAAAGTGTGGAGAAAAGGGAACCCTCTTGCACTGTGGATGTAAATTGATACAGCTACTATGGAAAGCAGTGTGGAGGTTCCTTAAAAAACTAAAAATAGAACTATCATGTGACCCAGCGATCCCACTACTGGGCATATACCCAGAGAAAACCATAATTCAAAAAGTCATGTACCACAATGTTCATTGCAGCACTATTTACAATAGCCAGGACATAGAAACCTAAATGTCCATCAATAGAGGAATGGATATATAAGATGTGGTACATATATACAATGGAATATTACTCTGCCATAAAAAGGAATGAAATTGGGTCATTTGAAGAGACGTGGATGGACCTAGAGACTGTCACACAGAGTGAAGTATGTCAGAAAGACAAAACAAATATCATATATTAACACATATGTATGGAATCTGAAAAAATTGGTATAGATGATCTTATTTACAAAGCAGAAATAGAGACACAGATGTAGAGAACAAACATAAGGGGGAAAGGGGGGGGATGAATTGGGAGATTGACATATATACACTATTGATTCTATGTATAAAATAGATAACTAATGAGAACCTACTGTATAGCACAGGGAACTCTACTCAGTGCTCTATGGTGACCTAGATTGGAAGGAAATCCAAAAAGAGGGGATATATTTATAGGTATAGCTGATTCACTTTGCTGTACTGTAGAAAATAACACAACATTGTAAAGCAACTATACTCCAATAAAAATTAAAAAAAATAAATAAAGGGAAGAACAACTCCTTGAAGAGCCTCATTTATTTAAATGATGACTAGAAGAGGATAACAGGCAAAGTAGCCTGAATAGGAGTGGGGTAAGGTGGACTAAAACTAGGAGAGGGTGTCAAGATGGAAGGGAGATTTAAAAAGTGTTTCAAAAGGAGTGCATGCTCAATATTGTCTGATGTTTCTGATATTAAATAACGACTAAGTGAATGGTGACTGGCTCTGGGGATACAGAATTTATTCATGACCTAAATGAGGATATTTCAGTAGGATAGTAAAGGCAGAAATCAGTTTGAGTTTGAGTATTCAGTTAGAGATGGATAATTCATGGAGAGAGCATCTGAGGATAACTCATTAAGGAAATTTGAAGAGGAGAAAGAAAAAAAGAAAGATAGAGGGTAATAGCATAAGTTTTTCAGGCTAGGGTTTAAATCCTAGATTTTCCAATTATTATTTATATGACTTCTAATCTCTATGTAGGAAAAATTTTAAGACTTTGCAATTAGCAAAAAATATTCCTGAATATCTTTCACAGAAATGCTGGAGCCTCTGGAAATTAGCTGATTCTGTAGGGATATGCACTTTTGTCACTGACTAGTCTATTTTACAGCTCTGTTAGCAGTAAAAGTTTACTTGTAGAGCACTGACAGTAATACAAATAATTCTTGTTTATAAATATGCAAATAAATTCAGTCTAGTAGAGAGCCAATCTATTTCTCTCTCTTACTGTCAAAAAAGTCCATTTTCAATCCATTTCAAAATTCATGTCGCCATTCCTCCACTCCCTATAAATTTGTGGGGTTTTGGACTTCTGTCTTAACCTCTCATTAATTGAGTTGAGTAGACATTGAAATGTTTATTTTATATTTGTATGGGAATCATTGTTTTAACACTTTTTGAAAGTTATCATTTTTTTTTAAAATAAGTTCCAGTTGCCAATCTGGGCAATGAGTTGTTGAGAGGGGTAACTAAGGTACTCTAAGTTAAAAATGCTTAATACACTGTCTGTCTGACTCTAAAAAGAATTATGAAGTGGTGTCTGGAGAGGAATGTGGGGTTAAGTAAAGTAGTTTATTCTTAAATAATATGAGAGGGATAATAAATTTATCAGGATCTGATATATGGTGGGAGGGGAAGGAAGCTGGAGTGCTGGGCAGAAACTGAATTTTGATAGGACAATTCCTCTCTTATGAATGGAGAATGGAGGAAAGGTTGAACTTGTAAATTTGGTGGCCACAAGGTGAGGAGGTTGCTGTCTGATGAGGTCAATTTACGAAAAGGAAGAAGTGATGAGGTTGGTAGTTTAAGGAGAGTGGGAAGGTTGAAATGATCATGGTGCAGGGATAGGGGTCATGCTGGCTAAACAAGTGTAACAGGATCACCAGACTGGGCTTAGGGGTCAAGGTGGGGCTGATCGTAAGGCAGTTTTATTGGTACCACCAGACTTAGTCATTTATTAACATCAGTTTGGTGACAGGTATGGTGAAAGCAACATGGAGCTTTGACAGGTGAGTATTATGCAAGGGGCAAAGAAATTGCACTGAAGATAAATTG
>NW_006799230.1:983318-1002576 GCF_000442215.2 Lipotes vexillifer | reverse complement strand
TGTAGGGAAGAATTTAGCTTCTTCCCTTTAGTGCTTTCAATAAGCTTCAGTGGCTTAAAGGATAGGGAGAAAGGAGGAATCAGTATGCTCAAAGGTCAAAGAATTTCTCAATAGCATATTTTTTTCTTAAAGGGCTAATTTGTTGATTTTGCTATAGTTTTTACCACTTCTTTCACCCTCAGCGTTAAGCATTTTACTGTATTCTCTTCATTTTTCTCTGTCTCTCTCTTCAACTTTCTTCTCTCTCTCTCTCTCTAAATGAATATATATACATATAAGTACATGCATATATGTATATTCAGTAACACAAACATAAATATATAGTATGTGCATTCAATAAAACTAAATTAGGGTCATATTATTTTGTAATCATACATCATGACCATTTTCCATGTCATTTTTCTATGATATCATTTTAAATAACTGTTTAATATTCTACAAAAAGATTATCATAACTTAATCAGTACCTTCTAAATGAATATTTTCACCAATTTTTATTATGATACATAACATTGCAATGAAAATTGCATATAAATCTTTGTACAAAGCTTTAAATATTTCTTAAGGAATGTTTTTACTGGTTACTGTATAAGTAGCTTAAGATGAACTGGTGATCATCTTTATAATTCTTAATAAGGAAATGTATGCAATAAAAAGTTAAACCCTTCAGTGCACTAATGTGTGTGAATTAAGAATGGAAACTAAGAAAATGAGACCAACTTCTGTTTGGGGTTCGCTCATGTTAGAGCTGTGTATTATAACTCTTCGTGCTAAGGAATGATACAATTTCTTGCATTGCTTATTGAACATATAATACTGTGTTTAAGATACGTAAAGTGGAATAGTCCCTATGATGTACAAGTATAACCCTTGATGACATAGGCATATTTCTTGCTAATTCTACTCTTGTATCTAAAGAAACTTAGTTGTATGCTTTTAAAATAATTTTTTAAAAATCTAAAATTATAAATATATACTTTGTGTTAAAACTCAAATATGAATCAGATTACTTTGTGGTTGCTTTCCTCCTGTAGATTCAGCTTTATTTTTTCCTTGTCATTTATCCTCATCCATCTGATACTCAGCTTCTAAAATCTTGCTGAATTTATTTGTTGTTACTTCCCTTGTTCTCTTTGTCTTTATAAGTGGATGATGTAAAAAGAAAACCCTTTACTGTCTCTTTAGTGGGGTTTTTGGTGGGAGTAGACATGTTTTCATTCTCCTATGTCTAACCAGAATCTTCTCTTATTTTAAAAATTATTGTTTCTCTTCTTTCCATTTCTTTTACTTCTTCCAGAAAAGGATAATCAAAAGATTTAGCTTCCGACACTGTTTTTCAGTTTCTTTGTTTACTTGCTTGGTTTTGTGAGCTGTTTCCATGTTTAACCTGCATACATCAGTAATATAGTTTTACATTGTATTCACTCTATTTCTTATTTAGTCTGTTTACTTTTAAAATTCAGAAATCATAATTTTGGTTCCAGAAAGTCCGTTTTGCCTGTAAGGTAGTTAATTTCCTTAACGCTTCTCACTACTTTTTACTTTAAAGTCCTATTTTCTTTCTTTCTTTCTTTCCTTCCTTCCTCTCTTTCTCCCCTTGCTAACCCACTCTTCTCTCTTCTAATATACTTAGTAACAGGAGCCACCTGTTGAAGGAAGAGTCTGCCACTCAGGATCTTAAAAAGAAAGCTGATTTTATTCCTTGCTAATCATGAGGGAGCTGTGCTTGTAGGATACAGTCTCTCTGTACAAAGCATAGAGGCATGTACAGTGGTGTGAAGCTGTTATTAATCACTTCAATAAATACCTACTTGTTTCTATGGCAAAAGAACAGTCTTTTCCTAGGAGAACAGAAACCTTTCATTCTCACTCTTGTCAGCATATATTTCTTTCATACCGTATAGGCCAGATTGGTGGACTAGCAGTGAAAAATAAAGTAGAAGAGGCTGGCAAGCCAAGGAATTTCTGTGGAGGCAAGGGCCAGATCTTCTTAGTTCTTAACTGTTTTCAGTGTACATGGTGAGAAGCAATTCTTTCCTCAACTTTTTAATTATTCCTGAGTCAATAATGTCATTTAAAAATTCTATAGCTACAGTGATTTTCTTGTGTATTTTCATATTGTGAACGTTTTCCTCAAACAGTTAAATGTTTTTCCAAAACACGGTCTTTAATGGTTGTAGAATTGGAAAATATTTATTTGAATGTTGCTTTGTAACCATGGGTCTGAGAAGAATTGTACCAGTGTGTCAGCATTATTGATTAATAACACTGAGACTGATGGTTTGCATCTGGCCTCAGTGAGACCCCTATAAATCTCTGCTATTATGGCTGGTTATGTATCAAGAATGTGCTTACATGATCAGCAGAATATATGGAACCCGGGATGAGACATCCTTTGGGCTCCCTGGTTTGGAGGTGTTCAATGTACATATTGATATTACCTGATCTGACAATAAAAAGACTTCTGCTATGGCCCTTAGAGGAAGAACAATTGGAGCCCCTGCCTGGCCTGCCTGGATACTTTGTTCCAAGTAGCCTTTGGAACAGGCTTTGGTGATAACCTTTGGCTGTGAGGCATATCTGTGCTTTATGCTGGTGTTGTATTGTGTCCTTTACTGTAGACTTGAACGTATTGCCATTTTGGGTCCTGTGATTCTTCTTTAGCAATCAACTCTTCTTTAACTGTCCCTGTACACTTGAAGGTCAGGTAATGTTCTACTCTGAATATGCCTTATACCCGAGAGAGGCTTTAACAAAGAATTTATAAGGCTCAGCTGAAGAATAATCTCCCAAGTTCATGTCCAACTTAATACAAAAATCATCTATGTCTATAAAGGGGTGGGTACAAAAGCTTTATAGGGAAGGAACAAAATAAACTTATTTTTGCTGATATTTTTACCCTTATTCAGAGACATTTTGCATCTTAAAAGGTCTAAAGGTATGGTGTTAAAATTTATATTTCAGTTAAGCTTTGGCAGTGTATGGTGGTCATGGAGATGTGCCATTCAGATCGCATACGTAAGAAGCTACTGTGGGAGCATAATTGACTGACAGTTTTGAGCTACCACCCCTGTGAATCTGAGGCCAAGCTATCCCCAGACTGCTGCAAGGTAATGACTGAGCATGGCAGGGTATTAGCGACAACCCATTTCTGCAGGATTCCTCTAATGTCCCCAGGAAATATCAAAATTTGATCAAATTTGGGACCACAATACAAATCTCAGTAGAATGAACAAATTAATAATAGTAAAGCATAATTCATTGACCTCATTACAGTAACATTAAATTTAATAATAGACTTAGAAAAAGCCCAGAAAATAGATAATAAAAACATTCTATCAAAATGGCAAAAATATCTAAAACTTAAAAATTAAGAAAAATGATATATTATGATCTATGAGATCAACTAAAGTAAGTTAGAAAGATTGAAGTTTGTCTCTCTCCCCAAATCATAGAATCATGATTGCATTATAAACAAGATGAAATGAAAATAAATCCTTCAATTGAAGAGTATTTAAAAAGACAATAAAACATGGAGAGCAGAAGGAGAGAACCAATAAAGATAATAGGAAAAATTAGAAGCAAAGAAGGCAAATAATAAACATATTTAAGAGCTGTTTATTCAAAAAACAAACAATGGATGAATTGTTAGTTAATCTAATAAAATGAATTCAAAAAGAGATTCAGTGAGTAGAAATGGTAACTTCATATGAGCATTTCTCATGTTTCTTCTACCCTGAAGATTAATCCGTCTTCTCCTGCAGAACATCTGGAGATGGCTAGCAGCAGACTGCATGTGAGCTTTGGGCCATGGGAGAGGTCTGACAGGCAGATCCAGCCTAAGACTTGGGCTAAGACCAACATGGACCCCAAAGCATGTCAGTCTGACCCTAAGACACTGAGGAGAAGCTCAAATAGTGGAAAGAAACCTCCAATGGCTGGGATTAAAAACCAGGCATCCAGAGAAATAGAATTGCTGGCGATGACAGAAAACAATTCAAGTAATAAACAAACAAGCAAAAGCTTTAATATGATTCAAGTACAGAAGAAAAAAGACTCTCTAGAACTTTTTTTTTAAAGCAGTTTTTTGAAGCAAATTATTCTGTAGATGAATTGAAGAAAATGATGATGCAAAAATTCTCAAAAAAACTAACACACCAAATTCAGCAGCACTTAAAAGGATCATGCACCACAATCAAGTGGGATTCATTCCTGGGATGCAAAGATGGTTCAACCTACACAAATTAATAAATGTGATATATCACATTAATAGAATACAATTTATATGATCATCTCAATAGAGGCAGAAAAAGCATTTGACAAAATTCAACATCCATTCATGATAAAAACCTTTACCCACCCAGAAGCTCTCTGAACCCAGTCGTGTTGGATTTTTATGGAGTCTTCATTGTGTAGGCATGATTGATTAAATCATTGGCCTTCAGTGATCAATTCAATTCAACCTCCAGACCCTCTCCCCTCCCTGGAAGTCTGGGAGTTGGGACTGAAATTTCCAACCCTCTAACCACAAGGTTGGCTCTCCTAGGATCAACCCCCATCTTTCTGTGTTGGCCAAAGCCACCTCATTAATGGAACAAAAGACATCTTTTGTTTGCTCTCATTACTTAGGAAATTCCAAGGGTTTTAAGAGCTCAGTGCCAGAAACAGGGTTAAAGACCAAACATATACATTTCTTATTGTAAATCACAATGTTGTAGAATCTTTAAAAAAAAACAACCAATCTCAAGAAAAAGAGATCAGATTTGTGGTTGTCAGAGGCAGGGGGTGAGGGGTGGGGAAAATAGGTGAAGGTGGTCAAAAGGTATAAACTTACAGGTATAAGATAAATAAGCACTGGGAGTGTCATGTTCAACATGATGATAGTAGTTAACACTGCTGTGTAGTATATTTGAAACTTGCTCAAAGAGTAAATTCTAAAAGTTCTCATCACAAGGAAAAGTTTTTTTGGTGTGTTACTATATGAGGTGATGGATGTCAACTTACTGTGGCAATCATTTTGCAATACATGCGTGTCAAGTTATTATACTTTATGCCTTAAACTTATACAGTATTGTATGTTGATGATATCTCAATAAAACTGGAAAAAAAGATATTTGAGAATATAAAAATATTCAGGCTGTGCATCACCCATATAAATCATGTGAGGCAACCTGCTCACAGAGAATAGCTCTAATTAAACAACAAGTGATTGGAAACATCCTTCCCATCCTGGGTGAAGGGGATGAACAGAGGAAACAAGTGTTAAATAATGAACTTAAAAGTATATATATGTACATAGTTACACTGAATTTTATGGATTGGGAATAAGTAATATAAGGCGAAATAAAGATCCTTGAAATGGAGGGGACAAGCTGCAGGGAATACTATACTAATCCAGAAAAAAATAGCAATGAAAAGGGTTAAAAAAATGTTTTCTAAGAGTTCCATATTATTGAGGTGTAGCAAGTAGGAAGTTATGGAAAAAAAAGTTTGTTTGTGGAGAAAATAGGTAGTTTTTTTCCTTTCAATAGGTAGTTTTATTTTTTTCCTTTCAAATAGTAGTACAAAAATATGCTTCTAATTATGATGCTAGGAGAAAGGAAGGGAACTGATAAAAGTATAGTAATCTAATTAAATGACATTTAAAAAGAGCAAAACAAAGAAAATGAAATATGTAGATAAATAAAATGAAATAACTAGTTAAATCAGCAAAATTAAGGAAAAGGAAAACAAGAACACAATACAAAATAAGACAAAGTTTGATGGAAGGAATAAAATACATATATTGATATTAGTCATTATGCTATATATGAATGAATTGAATTCACTCATTGGAAAATAGATTGGCTCAAAAGCGAAAACTGACATATGACATTTCAAAGAAAAAAAATAAGTGATAAGGGGAAGAGCAAAGAGATGGCAGGCACACATAGGACAAATAAATCAAGAATGGCTGTATGAATATGAGAAAGGATATAATTTATCTATAAAAGCAATAAGTAAGGGTAAAGATGGACATTACATCATAATGAAAGATGCAGTTTATGATAAATGTAAGAGTAAAGCTAGAAAACCCCTAAATAGTAGCTAAAGATAAAAATCAATATATTTAGGAATACAAGGATAAGTTTAGAAAACATAATTATATTAGGAGAATTTTATTTCAGTCTTTTTGAGAATTAGACATGACTACTAGACAAAAGTAAGCAAGGAAATTTAATTAAATTATTTTAAAAACTTGGCTTAGTAAATATATAAGATCCCTAAGTCCCTAGATATTACGACTTTTTTCATTTTTCTATGAATTGGTTAAAATTAATCATATATTGGCTACAAAAAAAGCATTTGAAAGTATAGAAAGTTTTACTAAGCAATTTTCTGATCATATTCACATAAAGTTAGAAATAAGTAAAATGTCATTGAAATATTAACAGCTGAAAGTTAATAATTATTTTTCTAAATAATCCTTTGATTAAAAAAAGGAAATCAATTGAGAAATCATAAATGATCTACCAAACAAGGAAGAAAAAAATTCTTCCTATTAAAGCCCAGCAAAGAAACTCACTTAAATTAGAAACACACACACACACATGCAAAGAAAAATAGAAGGAAGTTGTCAATAAAGGTAAAAGTAGAAATGAATGAAATAAAAAACAAAGAAAACAAAGTAGAAAGAGTAAGTCAATTCAAAAGTTTGTTGTTTGAAGAGGTCAATAAAGTAGACAAATCTCTCAGAAATTCAAAGAAAAAAATGAGACAATAAATGAGAAAAGTTACATAGCCACAGTTATTAAAGAGATCTTAAGACAGTACAATATAAATCTATGGGAACTAATTTAAAAATTATGAAATTAATTGTTTACTAGCAAGATATAAACTAACAAAGGAATAAAGAAGAATTGAAAATCTTGAATGAATCAATTAATGTTGACAATATTGAAGGATTGCTTAATCTACCATTGGAAATGGAATGAGGACCAGATGGTTCTACTAGTTTTCAAGGAATAAAGAATTGCAATATTATTTAAACTAGTTATAACCCCAGAAAAATCTGGAACTCTCCCTAATTTATTTATAATGTCAACATATTTTCAAACACTACTGTGTTAAATGTGTGAATTGTAGTACAAAAAAATGAAAAAAGAAAAAAAGCCTATTGACCATTCTTATGAGTATAGAAGCAGAAAGTCTAAATAAGGTATTTATAACTAGCTCTAGCAGTGTCTCCCAAAATATATAATGAATAAGAATATTTATTGAGGGCTGCAAGGGTATTTCAATATGAGGGAATTATCAAAGAGAGTAGGAGGGGGAGTGGGAAATAAACTAGAAACAAAGTTAATTTCCACTGAAAAAGGAATGTTGAAAAATAAAATTGTAACTATCTTAATTTTATATAGTAGTTAAAAAAAACTGAGTTAAACAGCTGAATATTTGTGTATAATTATATGGACATGGAGAACATTACAGATATATATGAGATAGTTAATATGGGTCCTTACCCATGTGAGGTATGGGTGGAAATTGGGAAAGGCTGCTGTGGGTGAAAGAGAGTAGGAGGGGTAGGGAATAAGGGTAAGCAAAATGAAAATGAAGAGATTGTACTCCAAAACTTCACATGCATTATATTATTCCATTTATTCATGTAAAATTATATACGTAAAAGAAAAAATATACTGTCTTATTAAAAAAAATAACGATAAAAATGAAAGGAAAAAATGCCTCTAGAATGACAATAGTGATATATTCATAGATATTGAAGAAATGAAAAGAATTATAAGAGAATAAGTCTGAGTAGTTTTCCAGTCAGGAGACAGAACCACAATTATTTTAACAGAGAAAATTTAATATAAAGAATTGTAAACCAGATATTGGAGAACTGGAATCAAAAAGAGGTCATAGAAGTATCATAGAGGTATTAAACACAGGAAAAAAATTACCACCCTGAGGATGGAGGGACAAAGGGAAGAACTGAGGTTAGTAAAATGTAGAAGCTTGAAGAAGAAGGGCCCATCAAGGAAGACCCAGAAATCTGAGTTGGCGTGCTAGTAGACTGGTGTTGGTATGTCTGAAGGGGTACACTGAGCCTGGTTTGGGAGACTTGGAATAATTGCAGACTGGAACTAACTGTTGTTGCTATGGTAACAAACTATTGCAGAAGTGATGCTGACAGGAACAGGAAGAAAAGAAGGGACATTTTTCCATTGTCTCCTCCAGCTTTGCAGTTTCCCTCCAGGAAACTCTCCTTATTGGCACAGCCCTGCAGGGAGCTGGCCAGCACAGGGGAAATGGGTTTGGCCTATCCTAATTACAGCATCACGTTGCAGAGAATAGATTGGTGGGTTTCAAGCTGAGAGACACTAGTTTAATAACCAGCAGATCTATGTCAATACATTTGAAAATTGAGATGGAAGACATGATTTTAGTTTAGAAAAATATAAATTGTGAAAAGGACCCCAGAAGAGAAATAAAAACCTAAAGAGGTGAAGTGCCATTAAGAAATTGAGTAAGTGGTTAAAGACTAACAGTTTAACACAATAAAAAAATTACATACACATCTACAAAGTCACAAACTCTATGAAACCTTCTAAGCGTATAAAAATCTGATATTCTTTCAGTTACTCCAAAGCATAAATGTAAGAGGAAATTCTTCCCGGAATCCACCATTCAGGCCACCCCTGTGCACTAGTTCTGACGCTCAGATACATCCATACGGTCTCCTGCTCACAACCCTCTATGGCTCCCTATTGCCCTCAGAAGAGTTTCAGCTCCTCAGCATGTGGTTCAGGACCTGCACATTTCCTCCAAGTGACTCTCATGTTCCAGCCATGTAAAATTATTTGCCAAAACACACAGGATCTTTCCCACTTTGGGCCTTTGCCCAAGCTGTTTTCTCTGCCTGTAAGATCTCCCTTTCTTCAAGCACCAGTTCCAATTCCCACCCCCCTGCCAAAGTTTTACTTTGCCAAGCAGAGCCTGGTTCTCTCCAGGGACTCCCCAAACCCAGGTCCTTCCCTGTGCTCCACAAAGCTCTACCCCACTATCCCTCAGCCCAGGTCCCTTCCTCTACCCCTCTCAGGGGCCCAGCTGGGCAATGAGGTTGTCAGAATGAATCAGTAACTTCCTGCATTGTAAACTCCTATACATCTATTAATATCCACCTCAAACAGTTCTTGGATCAAGGCAGTTTGTAGAAAGTGTGAATTGTCTGGATTCCAGCCCCAGCCTCACTAGGCACTCACCAAGATGGTAGGCCAGTTGCGTTCCAACAACATCCTCTGTGTCACACTTGTTCCCCACCAGCAGCATCTGTACATTTTCCTACGAGTAGGTCTTGATTTGGGTTGACCTGGAGAAGGCGGTGACAGCGGTGGGTTAGGGCTTGGAGGATCCAGGCTCCACGCCTTCATCTCCCCTAACTCACCCAACTCCAGCCTTCCACCTCCCCATTATTCCTGGAACATGGCAGGCTCTGTCCCTCCTCCTGGCCTTTGTCTTGCCAGGAATACTCTTTCTTCTCCAGGTGTTTGCTCCAGCAGTTCTCTGATCTTGGAAGTAGGGTCTTTCAATCAGCCTCTCCCACCCTTCCCAGATGCCCCTCTCCCCAAGAATAATTTCTCCCTCTTCAGCAAATTCAGAAATTTTCTTAAAATTTATCATTATTTCTTGGCAGAACATTTTAAAGTTTATATACTTTAACCTATGCATACTGGCTTATATTTTTTATCCCCCAACACTTTTTTCCTATATGTTTACATCTTCATTTTTCCACATAAACTAAATAAGTAAATAATTTAAAAGGAAATCTCCTAATATATTATTTTAATACCAAGCTCTGAGAAATAAAGCAAAAAAAGGAAAACCACAGACTAATTTTATTTATGAATATGAATGTGCCTAGTACCTTCAAAATATATATTTGAATTATTGGAGCAAATTATCTGGAAAATAAAAACTTTTATCTGTGTTATCTATACACTAAATGTAGAATGGATAAGTATTTCTACTCTCTTTTCTTTGCTAAGACACTGCTATAAACTTGTACTAATAATGGGCTATGCACACTTAGTTGGATTGATAAACTATAATGCATGCAGTGGTTCTCAATTCTGGTTGTGTATTAGCTTCATCTGTGGAGCTTTGAAAAATCCCCATTCCCAGTGCGCATACCAGATCAATTAAATCAGAACCTCTGGGAGTGAGACCCAGGCCTCAGTATCTGAGGTGAATACAATGTGAAGCCACGTTTGCAACTACTAAATCAAATTACATAGTAGGAGGATTTTAAATTTCAGAAGTTTAGTGACTATCAGCCTAAGGTCAGCAATTGAGCTTGAAATAAATATTTTTCATAGTAGTCATCTAATATTTTAATAATTTAAAATCATTTTCTTAGTGCAGGGAGCTGTTAATAGCTTGAAACTTCACTGAACCAGAGAGACCATAATCGCTGCTTTGTGAAGCATGTGGCACTGTAAAATATTTTCGTATTGAAATGAAACTTTAACCATTTCCAAATTTTGAGTTCAATTTAAAAGATATGATTGTTCGTTAAACAATTTAAATGGGTATTCAAAATATTAATTACTTTCCCTAATGTTAGTCAAATCATTAGGATCACAAAATGTGAATATAATATTGGTATAGGTGATAGTTAATTTTATGTGTCAACTTGGCTAGGCCACAGTACCCAGATACTTGACAATATACCAGTCTAGATGTTACTGTGATAGTATTTTTCAGATGAGATTAACACTGAAATTAGTAGCCTTTGAGTAAAGCAGATTACCCTCCATTATATGGGTGGCCCTCATCCAATCAAGTTAAGGCCATAAGGGAGAAAAGATGATGCCTTGAGGAAGAGGGAATTCTGCCTCCAGGCTGCCTCAGTCTTAGCTGCAACATCAGCTTTTCTCTGGGTCCCCAACCTGACAGCCTGTCCTGCAGAGTTTGGACTTTCCATCCTCCGCAATCATGTGAGCCAATTCTTACAGACAAATTTCTCTCTTTTTATATTATATACACATCCTACTGGTTGTGTTTCTCTGGAGAACGCTGATTAATACAGTATATTTAAATGTGAGGCAATTAAAGGACACTAAAAACAATTTTATTCTCATTCACAGCCCAACTCCTACCCCTACTGTTTTCCAGTATAACTACAAATTAAAACTTTTAGACATTTTTTGCTCTTGTCAAAAGTATGAGATCTGTGTCTCCAACTCAGGATGTTTGCTGTTTTGGGGGACATATTGGGCCCAGTTCCCTAGGTATCTGTCTTGCCATAATGGACAGCTCCTGGTTTTAGACAGTTTCTGGCTCTGAGTGTTTTTTTTCCAGAGGGGAATTTTCAAGGTTTGGTATAAATATTCTGATCCATTTTGGGAAGAGACTAGGAGTCAGAGATTGCTTAAGTTTGTTTTGCTTTTTAAAAATTTGTGTTTATTTTGTATTTCCTTGTTTTATACTCAAAAAGCCTCCAGTTATTCACCACTGTGTTTAGTCTTAGAAGGAATACAAAAATATTCCAGTTGCAAAGGTAATTACACTTTTGTTTACATGAGACAGTAAAAATGGATGAAGCAATTTACATGAGGACATGAAGTGGCGAAATGAATATACTTTGCATCCAATCTGTTTTTTTAACTTTGGGATCTTCTGAATGAAAGTTTTGGTGCTTTTGATTAATCACTTAACCAATTACTTCCATTTTTCAGTCCAAGTTGTTGTCTTTCAAGGAGAGGTTTTCAAAATGGTTGAACCATACCTTCTTTTGATGTCTTAGTTTGGGTTGCTATAACCAAATACCATAGACTGGGTGGCTTATAAACAACAGAAATCTATTTCTCACGGTTCTGGAGGCTGAAAGTCTAAGATCAGGTTGCCAGTATGGTTGAGTTCTGATGAGGGCCCACCTCCTGGCTCAGAGCGAGTTGTCTTTTTGGCTGGGTCTTCACATGTTGGGAGGGGCAAGGGAGCTCTCTGGGTTCTCTTTTAGAAAGGAACTAACCCTCCTCATGAGGGCTTTCAGACTCATAACCTCCCATTTCCCCAAGGCCTGCATCCTAATGCCATCACCTTAGGGATTAGGATTTCAACTCATGAATTTTAGGGTGCACAAATATTCATCCTATAACACATACTCTCTTTTGATTACTATGAAAATCTTACAAACCACTCTACTTCATTCCACCCACTTGTTTTGGGGGATATACCTCACAAGTTGAGAATCTTCTTGGTTGGGGGAGAGAGAAAGAAGATACAATCAAGTTAAATCTGGAATTTGTTTAAACCTTTATTTCCTGTAGTTTGTATTAAAAAAGAAAAGGAATCCTCTTCAGATGGACACGTTTTAGGGGTTTCCATCACTTCCTGAAGACTGATACCTATAATGTTTAAAATTTCAGAAGAAAACTTTTCTAATAATTCCTTAGCCTAGCATAGAAGACAGTGAGGCTCTCAGCATGTTAAGATTTAAAATATTTGCTAGCAGTAGGTTAGATTGATCTTTTCTGTACAAAGATTTAACACTCCAAGCAGACCACAGAGTGGTTTTGTCTACTCTTCTACATCTTTAGGATAGGAAGTTTTCTTCTCTCTCCTTATCCTGTCCCCTATCTAGTTGCAGTACCTGGCAAAAGAGAAAGGTCCATAGCGCACTCCCTGTAGTTCTTACATTAGAGAAGGAGAAATATTTTGGGGAAGTGCCTAATGGAACTCAGAGCTGGGGGTGGGCAGTGGGGAGGAAAGAGATTCAGAAAGACAGCTCTGCAGAGAGCTGAGGCTGGGAGGGGTGTCCCTTGGGTCCTGAACCACCTGTGGGTATCTGTTAACCATTCAGGTTCCTAAGCCTCAGGTCCAGGCCTTCTAAAGCTGAGTTTCTGAGGAGGCTTAGAAATCTGCAGTCCTATTTCTCTAGGATTAAAGTAGGGTAGAATTCAGTAGAAGTCAATTAAACTAGATAAATCACTCCTGACTCTCTGCCTGTCTGAAGACTTTAATTACTTGGAGTCAAAGGCTTATCAAGCATTCTTCTGATTCCGTTTGTGTGCACAATTAGCTACAAAAGCCTTTGCGTGTGTGTGTGTGTGTGTGTGTGTGTGTGTATTAAATAATGCTCTCTTCTATGCTATGTGGAGCAGTAGGAAAATAACTTCTAGTTACGTAAGAAATTGAAACTTGATGCCCTAAAAGCCAAAGGAGATTTTACATATATTCAACATTATTGTTTGGTTTTATTTTCTCAAATCCTATCTTATAATCTTACTCCCTTCATTTAAGTGTTCCTGGGAATGATGGAGAATGAATAAAGCAGATGTTTCTCATTTTTTATCCATAAATTGTTTGCATTTTCCAATTTTAATGCTAATGTTGACTTTTTTGCAAATAAAGTAATTCATTTCAAAATATTTTTAAAATTTTGCTTTAACTTGTTTTCACCATGATTGATGCCATTTCTGTGATAGCAATAGCCAAATATGTCTTTACAGAACCTTTCAAAAGTTTCAGAAGCATACAGTAAACTGTTTCTTCTCAATTTTAAATAATATTTCCCCTTTAATAAAGTCCTACTTTAGTTATTTAAAAAATTTGAAAAGTGTAAAGAAGTAAATTAAAATTACCTGTAAATTATATCACTAATAGACTTTCAGTATGTTTTTTTATTGTTGTTTGTTTGTTTGTTTGTTTGTTTTTGCAGTATGCGGGCCTCACACTGTTGTGGCCTCTCCCGTTGAGGAGCACAGGATCCGGACACGCAGGCTCAGCAGCCATGGCTCACGGGCACAGCCACTCCGTGGCACGTGGGATCTTCCCGGACCGGGGCACGAACCCGTGTCCCCTGCATCAGCAGGCGGACTCTCAACCACTGCGCCACCAGGGAAGCCCAGTATGTATTTTTATTTATACTTGCATGCATATGTATTACCCATGAATTTGCCTGTATCACCAAATATATATAGTAAGATTGTAACATACTGTAAAAAATACTGATTCTTTCTAATTATCAGGTGATGGGTATTTTTACATGCCACTTAAAATCATACTAAAAAATTATGCTTAATAACTGCATGACATTCCATCATATAGGGTTTTTTTTATACCACATTTCTATATAAAGATTAAATTAGAGTTCTCATTATTGTAACATTTTAAGAATGCATTAGGTGGTCAGTTCAAAGGCCTCTGTGAGACCATATCTATTGTCACGACTCCTTGGAACTGTTTCAAGTGTTTTCCAGTAACAGCAATCTGTGGAAGACAAAGGATACAAGTAATTTTATCTCTAAAGTAGTTTCTCAACCTGTGCACTACTGACATTTTTGGCTTTTTGGCTCAATAAGTCTTTAGTGTAGAGGGCTGTCTTGTGCATTGTAGGATGTTTGGCAGCATCCCTGGCCTCTACTTATTAGATGTCAGTAAACACCGCCCACCTCCTACTTAGGTGTGGGGGGAACCACACTAGGTTGAGAACCAGTGTTCACAGCAGGTGGTCTTGAGCTGTCTGTACTCATAAATCCATGCAAGCTGTGTAAATGAGTTTCTCTCTCAAGTGGGTCCTTGAAAGAAGAAAAAAATGTTGGAGAACTGTTAATGTAGTTAAAGTTATGTTTATGAGCTCTCTTTGAGGAGGGTCATTATTCTCTATGTCTGTAACTACAAGCTAGCTCATTCTGCTTCATTGTAAATAATTACCAAAGGTCAAGGGACTGAAGAGAAAGGAGAGATTCACGACTATCACCTTACCTGAAAACATAACTCAGAACCTGTGTTCCCCTCATGCTTAGCAACAGTCTTTTATTAAAAACATTAAATCAAATACCTCTTTAAAACCTTAGATACCTTTTCTCTTAACCTAGTTTTTTTTTTTTAAACATCTTTATTGGAGTACAATTGCTTTACAACGGTGTGTTAATTTCTGCTTTACAACAAAATGAATCAGTTATATATATACATATGTTCCCATAACTCTTCCCTCTTGCGACTCCCTCCCTCCCACCCTCCCTATCCCACCCCTCCAGGCTGTCACAAAGCACCGAGCTGATCTCCCTGTGCTGTGTGGCTGCTTCCCACTAGCTATCTACCTTACGTTTGGTAGTGTATATATGTCCATGCCTCTCTCTCGCTTTGTCACAGCTTACCCTTCCCCCTCCCCATATCCTCAAGTCCATTCTCTAGTAGGTCTGTGTCTTTTTTCCTGTCTTACCCCTAGGTTCTTCATGACATTTTTTTTTCTTAAATTCCATATACATGTGTTAGCATACGGTATTTGTCTCTCTCTTTCTGACTTACTTCACTCTGTATGACAGACTCTAGGTCTATCCACCTCATTACAAATAGCTCAATTTCGTTTCTTTTTATGGCTGAGTAATATTCCACTGTATAAATGTGCCACATCTTCTTTATCCATTCATCCGATGATGGACACTGAGGTTGTTTCCATCTCCGGGCTATTGTAAATAGAGCTGCAATTAATATTTTGATACATGACTCTTTTTGAATTATCGTTTTCTCAGGCTATATGCCCAGTAGTGGGATTGCTGGGTCATATGGTAGTACTATTTGTAGTTTTTTAAGGAACCTCCATACTGTTCTCTACAGTGGCTGTATCAATTTACATTCCCAACAACAGTGCAAGAGTGTTCCCTTTTCTCCACACCCTCTCCAGCATTTATTGTTTCTAGATTTTTTGATGATGGCCATTCTGACTGGTGTGAGATGATATCTCATTGTAGTTTTGATTTGCATTTCTCTAATGATTAGTGATGTTGAGTATTCTTTCATGTGTTTGTTGGCAGTCTGTAGATCTTCTTTAGAGAAATGTCTATTTAGGTCTTCTGCCCATTTTTGGATTGGGTTTTTTGTTTTTTTGTTATTGAGCTGCATGAGCAGATTATAAATTTTGGAGATTAATCCTTTGTCAGTTGCTTCATTTACAAATATTTTCTCCCATTCTGAGGGTTGTCTTTTCGCCTTGTTTATGGTTGCCTTTGCTGTTCAAAAGCTTTGAAGTTTCATTAGGTCCCATTTATTTATTTTTGTTTTTATTTCCATTTCTCTAGGAAGTGGGTCAGAAAGGATCTTGCTGTGATCTATGTCATAGAGTGTACTGTCTATGTTTTCCTCTAAGAGTTTGATAGTTTCTGGCCTTACATTTAGGTCTTTAATCCATTTTGAGCTTATTTTTGTGTATGTGTTAGGGAGTGATCTAATCTCATACTTTTACATGTACCTGTCCTGTTTTCCCAGCACCATTTTTTGAAGAGGCTGTTCTTTCTCCACTGTACATTCCTGCCTCCTTTATCAAAGATAAGGTGACAATATGTGCATGGGTTTATCTCTGGGCTTTCTATCCTGTTCCATTGATCTTTCTGTTTTTGTGCCAGTACCATACTGTCTTGATTACTGTAGCTTTGTAGTATAGTCTGAAGTCAGGGAGCCTGATTCCTCCAGCTCCATTTTTTGTTCTCAAGATTGCTTTGGCTATTCGGGGTCTTTTGTGTTTCCATACAAATTGTGAAATTTTTTGTTCTAGTTCTGTGAAAAATGCCAGTGGTAGTTTGATAGGGATTGCATTGAATCTGTAGATTGCTTTGGGTAGTAGAGTCATTTTCACAATGTTGATTCTTCCAATCCAAGAACATGGTATATCTCTCCATCTATTTGTATCATCTTTAATTTCTTTCATCAGTGTCTTATAATTTTCTGCATACAGGTCTTTTGTCTCCTTAGGTAGGTTTATTCCTAGATATTTTATTCTTTTTGTTGCAATGGTAAATGGGAGTGTTTTCTTGATTTCACTTTCAGATTTTTCATCATTAGTATATAGGAATGCCAGAGATTTCTGTGCATTAATTTTGTATCCTGCTACTTTACCAAATTCATTGATTAGCTCTAGTAGTTTTCTGGTAGCATCTTTAGGATTCTCTATGTATAGTATCATGTCATCTGCAAACAGTGACAGCTTTACTTCTTCTTTTCCGATTTGGATTCCTTTTATTTCCTTTTCTTCTCTGATTGCTGTGGCTAAAACTTCCAAAACTATGTTGAATAAGAGTGGTGAGAGTGGGCAACCTTGTCTTGTTCCTGACCTTAGTGGAAATGCTTTCAGTTTTTCGCCATTGAGGATGATGTTGGCTGTGGGCTTGTCATATACGGCCTTTATTATATTGAGGAAAGTTCCCTCTACACCTACTTTCTGCAGGGTTTTTATCATAAATGGGTGTTGAATTTTGTCAAAAGCTTTCTCTGCATCTATTGAGATGATCATATGGTTTTTCTCCTTCAATTTGTTAATATGGTTAATCACATTGATAGATTTGCGTATATTGAAGAATCCTTGCATTCCTGGAATAAACCCCACTTGATCATGGTGTATGATCCTTTTAATGTGCTGTTGGATTCTGTTTGCTAGTATTTTGTTGAGGATTTTTGCATCTATGTTCATCAGTGATATTGGCCTGTAGTTTTCTTTCTTTGTGACATCCTTGTCTGGTTTTGGTATCAAGGTGATGGTGGCCTCGTAGAATGAGTTTGGGAGTGTTCCTCCCTCTGCTATATTTTGGAAGAGTTTGAGAAGAATAGGTGTTAGCTCTTCTCTAAATGTTTGATAGAATTCGCCTGTGAAGCCATCTGGTCCTGGGCT
Organism: Lipotes vexillifer; assembly: GCF_000442215.2. Classification (NCBI taxonomy): domain Eukaryota; kingdom Metazoa; phylum Chordata; class Mammalia; order Artiodactyla; family Lipotidae; genus Lipotes; species Lipotes vexillifer. The sequence continues at coordinate 984,932 of NW_006799230.1, read as the reverse complement.
TTTGTTTGTTGGAAGATTTTTAATCACAGTTTCAATTTCAGTGTTTGTGATTGGTCTGTTCATATTTTCTATTTCTTCCTGATTCAGTCTTGGTAGTTTGTGCATTTCTAAGAATTTGTCCATTTCTTCCAGATTGTCCATTTTATTGGCATAGAGTTGCTTGTAGTAATCCCTCATGATTTTTTGTATTTCTGCAGTGTCAGTTGTTACTTCTCCTTTTTCATTTCTAATTCTATTGATTTGAGTCTTCTGCCTTTTTTTCTTGATGAGTTTGGCTAATGGTTTATCAATTTTGTTTATCTTCTCAAAGAACCAGCTTTTAGTTTTGTTGATCTTTGCTATCATTTCCTTTATTTCTTTTTCATTTATTTCTGATCTGATTTTTATGAATTCTTTCCTTGTGCTAACTTTCGGTTTTTTTTGTCCTGCTTTCTCTAATTGCTTTAGGTGCAAGGTTAGGTTGTTTATTCGAGATGTTTCCTGTTTCTTAAGGTAGGATTGTATTGCTATAAACTTCCCTCTTAGAACTGCTTTTGCTGCATCCCATAGATTTTGGGTCGTCGTGTCTCCATTGTCATTTGTTTGTAGGTATTTTTTTATTTCCTCTTTGATTTCTTCAGTGATCACTTCATTATTAAGTATTGTTTAGCCTCCATGTGTTTGTATTTTTTACAGATCTTTTCCTGTAATTGATATCTAGTCTCATAGTGTTGTGGTCGGAAAAGATACTTGTTACGACTTCAACTTCCTTAAATTTACCAAGGCTTGATTTGTGACCCAAGATATGATCTATCCTGGAGAATGTTCCATGAGCACTTGAGAAAAATGTGTATTCTGTTGTTTTTGGATGGAATGTCCTATAAATATCAATTAAGTCCATCTTGTTTAATGTATCATTTAAAGCTTGTGTTTCCTTATTTCATTTTGGATTATCTGTCTATTGGTGAAAGTGGGGTGTTAAAGTCCCCTACTATGAATGTGTTATTGTCATTTTCTCCTTTTATGGCTGTTAGTATTTGCCTTATGTATTGAGGTGCTCCTATGTTGGGTGCATAAATATTTACAATTGTTATATCTTCTTCTTGGATTGATCCCTTGATCATTATGTAGTGTCCTTCTTTGTCTCTTCTAATAGTCTTTATTTTAAAGTCTATTTTTTCTGATATGAGAATTGCTACTCCAGCTTCCTTCTGGTTTCCATTTGCATGAAACATCTTTTTCCATCCCCTTACTTTCAGTCTGTATGTGTCTCTAGGTCTGAAGTGGGTCTCTTGTAGACAGCAAATATATGGGTCTTGTTTTTGTATCCATTCAGCCAATCTGTGTCTTTTGGTGGGAGCATTTAGTCCATTTACATTTAAGGTAATTATCGATATGTATGTTCCTATTCCCATTTTCTTAATTGTTTTGGCTTCATTATTGTAGGTCTTTTCCTTCTCTTTGTTTCTTGCCTAGAGAAGTTCCTTTAGCAGTTGTTGTAGAGATGGTTTGGTGGTGCTGAACTCTCTCAGCTTTTGCTTGTTTGTAAAGGTTTTAATTTCTCCATCAAATCTGAATGAGTTTCTTGCTGGGTAGAGTAATATTGGTTGCAGGGTTTTTCTCCTTCATCACTTT
>NW_006799230.1:907819-982595 GCF_000442215.2 Lipotes vexillifer | reverse complement strand
CTCCTTCATCTGCTGTGTGTTTTTCTGTCTTCTCATTTTGCTTATCTTACTGTGTTTGGGGTCTCCTTTACGCAGGCTGCATGTTCGTAGTTCCCGTTGTTTTTGGTGTCTGTCCCCAGTGGCTAAAGTTGGTTCAGTGGGTTGTGTAGGCTTCCTGGTGGAGGGGACTAGTGCCTGTGTTCTGGTGGATGAGGCTGGATCTTGTCTCTCTAGTGGGCAGGTCCACATCTGGTGGTGTGTTTTGGGGTGTCTGTGGACTTATTATGATTTTAGGCAGCCTCTCTGCTAATGGGGGGTGTTGGGTTCCTGTCTTGCTAGTTGTTTGGCATAGGATGTCCAGCACTGTAGCTTCCTGGTCGTTGAGTGAAGCTGGCTGCTGGTGTTGAGATGAAGATCTCTGGGAGATTTTCACTGTTTGATATTATGTGGAGCTGGGAGGTCTCTTTTGGACCAGTGTCTTGAAATTGGCTCTCCCACCTCAGAGGCACAGCACTGACTCCTGGCTGCAGCACCAAGAGCCTTTCATCCACATGGCTCAGAAAAAAAGGGAGAAAAAGTAGAAAGAAAGTATTAGTAGAAGTAGAAAGAAAGAAAGAAAGGAGGGAGCGAGGGACGGAGGGAGTGAGGAAGAAATGAAGGGAGGAGGGAAGGGAGGAGAAAAAGCAAGAAAGAAGATACAGTAAAATAAAATAAAATAAGATAAAATATAATAAAGTTATTAAAATAAAAAAAATAGTTATTAAGGAAAAAAACCGGACGGATAGAACCCTAGGACAAATGGGGGAAGCAAAGCTATACAGACAAAATCTCACACAGAAGCATACACATACACAGTCACAAAAAGAGGAAAAGGGGAGAAAATCATAAATCTTGCTCTTAAAGTCCACTTCCTCAATTTGGGATGATTTGTTGTCTAAAGGAGGGAAGGAAGGAAAGAAAGAACGAAGATAAACTAAAATAAAATAAAGTTTTAAAATAAAAAGTAATTATTAAGAAAAATATTTTTTAAAAAATGGACGGATAGAACCCTTGGACAAATGGTGGAAGCAAAGCTATACAGACAAAATCTCACACAGAAGCATGCACATACACACACAAAAAGAGGAAAAGGGGAAAAAATCATAAATCTTGCTCTCAACGTCCAGCTCCTTAATTTGCAATGATTCGTTGTCTATTCACGTATTCCACAGATGCGGGGTACATCTAGTTGATTGTGGAGCTTTAATCCGCTGCTTCTGCGGCTGCTGGGAGAGATTTCCCTTTCTCTTCTTTGTTCTCACAGCTCACAGGGGCTCAGCTTTGGATTTGGCCCCGCCTCTGCGTGTAGGTCGCAGGAGGGCGTCTGTTCTTCGCTCAGACAGGACGGGGTTAAAGGAGCCGCTGATTCGGGGGCTCTGGCTCACTCAGGCCGGGGGTAGGGAGGGGCAAGGAGTTCGTGGCGAGTCTGTGGCGGCAGAGGCCGGTGTGACGTTGCACTAGCCTTTGGCGCGCCGTGCGTTCTCCAGGGAGAGTTCTCCCTGCATCCCGGGACCTTGGCAGTGGAGGGCTGGACAGGCTCCCAGGAAGAGGGTGTGGATAATGACCTGTGCTCGCACACAGGCTTCTTGGTGGCTGCAGCAGCCACCAAGCTTCTCATGCCCGTCTCTGGGGTTTGCGCTTTTAGCAGCGGCTCGCACCCGTCTCTGGAGCTCCTTTAAGCCACGTTCTTAATCCCCTCTCCTCGCGCACCAGGAAACAAAGAGGGGAAAAAAAAGTCTCTTGCCTCTTCGGCAGCTCCAGACTTTTCCCCGGCCTCCCTCCCGGCTAGCCGTGGCGCACTAACCCCCTGCAGGCTGTGTTCATGCCGCCAACCCCAGCCCTCTTCCGGTGCTCCGACCGAAGCCCGAGCTTCAGCTCGCAGCCCCGCCCGCCCCGGCGGGTGAGCAGACAAGCCTCTCGGAACGGTGAGTGCCGGTCGGCCCTGATCTTCTGTGCGGGAATCTCCCCGCTTTGCCCTCCGCACCCCTGTTGCTGTGCTGTCCTCCGCGGCTCCGAAGCTCCCCCTCCGCCACCCGCAGTCTCCTCCACCCGCGAAGGGCTTCCTAGTGTGTGGAAAGCTTTCCTCTCTCCCACCGGTTCAGGTCCCGTCCCTATTCTTTTGTCTCTGTTTTTTCTTTTGCCCTACCCAGGTACGTGGAGGGGGTTTCTTGCCTTTTGGGAGGTCTGAGGTCTTCTGCCAGCATTCAGTAGGTGTTCTGTAGGAGTTGTTCCATGTGTAGATGTATTTCTGGTGTATCTGTGGGGAGGAAGGTGATCTCCGCGTCTTACTCTTCCGCCATCTTTTCGGAAGCCCCCTTAACCTAGGTTTTTATGAGCTTTTTTCCTCGGATAAAAATGTTGTGTGTTTTGTACCTTAAAGTGACCAAGACTGAAGGTTGAAATTCAGGGTTTCTGTGTGTGGTCAGACATGTCATGTACCACACAAATCCAGGAACTGCCATTCAAAACACCTCTGATGCTGTGATATCTGTTGGAGTTGGGCAAAACTCTGCCGTAGCCCTGGGACATTCGTCTAAACTGTACTCTCTTCTCTTTTGATACTACTGAATCTAAGTGTCCTAAATTCAATGAGTCGTACTCTTGACTATTTATTAACACTGACTGAAAGGCCCTTCACATTTTAATGTGTGATTTATTCAACATGTCTCATAGGATGTGCTTAGTTAAAAAACTATTCCCTGGATATATTTCTTGGTACTTCATAGGAGATTTCATTTTAGCAAGTGCCTGTTAATATGTGTGAAGCACTATTGGAGGCACATACTGGAAATAAGACAATGTAGTTATAGAATCATCTACTTTAAAACCAGGTCACCAAAGCTGGCAGAAGTTAAGCAAACAATATATGCAATGTTCAATTAAATAACATACAAGTAGAAAGACAAATCGTTAAGGGAGAGAAGAATTCTGACAGAAACAGGAAATGATTCTCAAGGTTAGTATTTGAATAGAAATTACAGGATGATTAGAAAAATTTTTTTGACATTTTGACAGTTTAGAATGTTTACATAGAAATTGGGAGAAGGTAAATAAAAGCTGAGGAAGTGCTACAGTAATAGAAACTTGATGCTCCCTGCCACTATGGCCTATCGTTTTGGCAAACAGTACCACTTCTTATTTGGGAATCTACCTCTTCTCTCCTTAAGCTGGGTGGGGGCTCCACCATGTCTCAGGAGTGAGGCACAAGACCTGACCCTCAAACAATCAGTGCATTGCATTTTCCTGGCCACAGTGATAGGTTGAGGATAGACATTGGACTCAGTCTAAACCATCGAGAGGCAATGAAACTTTTGCTAACTTATATGCTTTACAAAAAGGCGAAACTACATACAAATCTACAGAGCACGTTCCAGGAACTAGAATGTGTCTGGTGAAGAGATGGATTAAAAGGACAATGATTCACTGTAGATACCAGAAATTGTTACATAGATCCACTTGCCCCACTCCTGTTCATTGTCCTGACTTACTACACACCCACTGAGTATATGGTTGTAGCACTAATGTTCAAACTGTTAAAAGGTAAACTGAGGCATATTGAAAATTTTAAGAGTTTATTCGAGCAAAAATCGATTCAAATTGGGCAGCACCAAACTGGAAGCGGTTAGGAGGGCTCCACCCACAGTAGCTGAGGGAGAGACTTTAGTAGAGAAAAGGTGGAAGCAAAACAAGGAAATTATTTGAACGGCTATGGCTTAAGTGTTTGCCTTAGTTGGAAAACCTTTGTTGGCTGTTTGTGATTGGTAGCCCTTGGGTTTTGATTTCTTAACCTTGAAGCATTTATAGGCTTAAGACTTTGGTTTGCTTTCTTAGGTCACTCAGGTATTAGAGCCGCCTCAGTCTAATGGCCTCCTTGTTTAATTTAACAGTATTTATCAGATGATTAAGTGAAAGGTAATTTTTTTTTAACAAGAAAAAATTGTTAACAATGATATTGAATTCGATTCAGGTATATAAAGCAAAATGAAAAAGTTAAATATACAGTGGCCCTGGTTTAATTTGATAATCTTAGCATTAATAGGAAAGGTCATTTGGGCTCATGCCTTTTAGTCATAGTAAGAATTGAACATCTGCATGATTCTTGTTGTTTTTCACTTTTAATCAAATAGGTGATGGGAGGATAGATTGAAGAGAGTCCAGTGATTATCAAAGGTCAGCAAGAGGGCACTAGATGGGAGGTAGAGTTGAATATATCCAAAGATGAATGCAAGGTATTTCAGAACTTAGATTACTTGACAATATTTCCCATCCAGCTCTATGAATGATAACATGGCCATACATTTATAGTTCACTAGTGACAATATAGTTGACTTATGAACAATAAAAATATTTGTAAAACTTTTAATTTTTAATTGAATGTCAACATAATAATTCTCGGATTAATTGTGTGGTGCCAATGAAATCTATGTATTACATGAGGCCAGACTATGCCTGGTAATGAAAGGGTGTACTATAGTACGAAGATCCCACGAATCTGGAATTATAGTTTCCAATCTTGATTTCACTATTGATACACTATCTGACTTTGGTCCCTTATTCCCCAATATGCATGTAAAATGTGGATTAAAAAATCCAAGAATTTTTATGAGAAAAAAATATCTGCAACGTTGGTTAAGAAATGTGAGCTACATAGAATTATAATTATTATTATGAATTATTTTTTATGTCAGTAAAAGAAAATAAGTGACCAGTTATGAGAATCTCTAAATAACTTTTCCCATACTTTATATATTGTGACAGTTTGATGTAGTGATTACAGAAACTCAGTATTTTTTCATGAGATTTCTCAGCCCTATTGAAAGGAAAATGGCCCATTTGTTTTACATTATCCTTTTATTTCAGAATGGAAACAGCCGAAGCATCATGCAGCCAAAGAATGATGTCATAACTCCAAGTATTACTCTGTATACTATTTCAAATTAGAAATAGACATTTAATGACAGAATTTTAATTCTGGAAGGCAACCTTTAGGTAATTTTGTTAAATCATTTACAAATGAGGAAATGAAAGATGAAAGAAGATTTAATAAGTTGTTATAGATCTTCCAGATGTCCTTGATTTCCAATTTGGGTTTTTTCCATTATAAAATGTAAGTAAATTATGTTCTAAATTCATTGTCCAACAAATTTAAGGGTGCTTTGGCTCAATTTTTGGGATAGCTAAAGAAAGTGCTCAAACTTTGATGATATCCCATAGTCAACTTAGATATATGTGCCATTTAGTGGAAATATTTCCAACATGTCACTATTGCAATTCTCAGGCAATTATGTCATCAATGATCTGTCAATCTGGTACTATGCTTTGAGATAAAGAAACAAATTTGTGGTAGCATTTCATAGATTTCTAGAATCTAGCAGATTGGGCAGAAATCATAGTTGGACAGGCTACATTTCAGAGGATTATGCTTATGCTTACGTTACTCAGATCTAATTCTAATTTTTTAAAAATATGTACTGAATGTTGTGAAAAGGGAATCCTCATGCACTGTTGGTGGGAATGTAAATCACTGCGGCCACTGTGGAAAAAGTATCCACTGAGGAATGGATATTCCTCAAAAAATTAAATATGAGACTACCATGTGACCCAGCAATTTTACTCCTGGCTATTTATCCAAAGAAAAGAAGAACACTGTTTAGAAAAGATATATTCACCCCTATGTTCACTGCAGCATTATTCACAATAGCCAAGATATGGAAACAACCTAAATGCCCATCAATAGATGAATAGATAAAGATGTGTTATCTTATTCAGCCATAAAAGAAGAATGAAATCTTGCCATTTGTGACAACATGGATGAACCCAGAGGGTATTATGCTAAGTGCAATAAGTCAGAGAAAGACAAATACTGTATGATTTCACTTATATGTGGAATCTAAAAAACAAATGAACAAACATAGCAAAACAGAAACAGAGTTATAGATACATAGAACAAATAGGGGGTTGCCAGGGGGTGGGGAGAAGGAAAGAAATAGGTGAGGGAGGTTAAGAAGTACAAACTTCCAGTTGCAAAATAAATAAATCATGGGTATGAAATGTACAGTGTGGGGAATATAATTAATAGCTATATCTTTGTAAGGTGACATCATAACTAGACTTATCATGGTGATCATTTTGAAATGTATAGAAATATCAAATAACTATGACTTGTAACAGGAACTAACATAGTATTGTAGGTCAATTATACTTCAGAAACAAAGTCATAGATAAACAGATCAGATTTGTGGTTACTAGAGGTGGAGGATGGGGATTGGGGAGTAAGGGGAGAGGGAATTGGACGAAGGCAGCCAAAAGTTACAAACTTCCAGTTATAAGATAAATAAGATGCATAAGATAAATATAGGATTATGTTCCAGGATAAATAAAACTGACACTGCTGTATGTGACATATGAAAGTTGTTAAAAGAGGAAATCCTAAGAGTTCTTATCACAAGGAAAAATTTTTTTTCTATTTAATTTTGTATCTGTATGAGATGATGGATGTTCACTAAAGTTACTGTGCTAATCATTTTGTGATGTATGTAAATCAAATCATTATGCTGTATACCTTAAACTTATACAGTGCTCTATGTCAATTATATCCTAAAAACTGGAAGAAAAAAATTTTTAAAAATGTACTTACAGTGTGAATCCAAATGTTTTGTAGTAATTGTACTAATTAGGGTTCTGTGCAGATGTCAGAAATCATGTGAATCAGCTTAAGCAGAAACACTACATTTTCCATTGCTTACAGATTATGGGTGAATAATTCCAATAAGACCTGAAATTTTGAAAATATAGCAATGTGGAAGAAAGCAAGATTTAAAGGGAATAGAGGAAGGAAGGATGAAAGTAAGGAGAGTGTGTAGGAAAAAGGAAGGAAGGATGGAGGAGATGCTGTTACTTTTCCTCCCAGATCCTTTTTACTTGATCAGGAAGCTGTCCTCCAGCTGTGCAAGTATTGAACTAACTCTGGAGAACTGTCCTTAGTTGACCTGATCCTTAACTGCTAATACTTGAGAGGTTACATGACTCCGCATCCCTGAAGCAGCTAATGACTGAGTGATACAAGGTACAGAAGCTCAGCCTTCTTGCTTCCAGGTGAGCTAACTCTATCCATGCAATTTACAGTCCATGCTAGCCTCTATCTGAAGTCACATGCTTGCCGGCTCTTTCTCCTTCCCTATCCTTCCCTCTGTCTCATATATGTTTTTCCTAAAGAGAACTTTCAAAATAAATCATGTGTGTTTGGATTCCCGTCTCAGGCCCTACTTCCAGGGAATTCTACTTAAGATAAAGGAAGAAAAAAAGTAGAAAAAACAAAAACACCAACAACTCAACCCTTCTCTTCAGCCTTGAGAGCCTCTTACCATACCATTAACCTCAAAATGCAACACCTGATTTTGTTTTTCACTCTAATTTACTGGTGAACCTACTCTTTCTCCAACCATCTTTTAAATTTTTCGCTGAAAACTCCATCCAAGCACCAACTTGAACAAATATGTTGAGTTCAATTCTACTGCCAAATATACATTTTCCATGAAAATCAGACAAAGGAGAAGGAACTAGAGAAAGAACAAACTTGATTTCCTTGTTGAAGCATATTGATTTCATTTGTAGGGATTAGTGTTAGAATAAATAAAGGTTGTTTTTACTTTATCCAGTGAATATGAATAAATACAATGAAACTTGTCATTCGAGAAGGTTAAAAAAATTCAGTGTTTATCTAGACAAATGGTATTCATACCAATTAATAAAGAGAAGTCAGAGGGTACATTTCTCACATGCTGAAGCATTATCTGGCTTTCTAAGGACATTTACCATGCTTATTCCATTAAACAGAGAAACAATATCGTCTGTGTGTCTGTGTGGGTGATGGTCGTGGTGGCCATGGTGGTGGAGTAAGCAGAAAAATGGCTTAATGCCCAGAACCTGTGAAGAGATTGTTATCAGGCGAAGGGGTCTTAGCAGCCAATCAGTTTACTTTAAAACTGCGCATGCTCAGATTCTCCAGGTGGGCCCAATGTAATCACAAGCGTCCTTCAAAGAGGCAGGAGGAGGTAAAACAAAATAGTGTTAGAGTGGTGTCATTTGAGAAAGAATTGACTGTCCAGGGCACTGCTACCTTTGAACATGGAGTGGGGCCATGAGCCAAGGAATTCTGGTGGTTTCTAGAAACTGGAAAAAGCATGGAAATGCATTTTTCCTTAGGATCTCCAGAAGAAAAGACCTGCATCAGACTTCTGATCTACAGAACTGTAAGGTAATAAATTTGTGTTGTTTTAAACTACCAAATTTGTTGTAATTTGTTATAGCTGCATATCATTAGATTTATGTTTTATTTAGGATGTCAGCTACTGCTATGAAAAAACTAACAAGCAACACAACCCTGACAATATTTTCTATTTTTTACCCCTAGCCCATTTTACTGAAAAGTATATTAAAAAGGAGAGAATACTCATTCAAAAGGGCAGCAAGCAAAAACAAAACAAAACAAAAAAGCAAAGAGTCTGTATCTTCTAAAATGACTACATGAATACAGCTCTAATTATCAATCTCTAGCAAATACACACCACCAGTTTGTTTCTTCAGTTCCTCTCTTGGTTCAGTTATAATACATGCTGATACCTCAATGGAAACGAGGAGTAATGGAGTACAAAGTTTGGGGGGAGTTAACCAGAATATAGGGCTGCCCCACTAGAAAAGCTGTTAAGTTAAAATATCCAAACAAATGCAAATTTAATTGGCTCTGATCTAGGGAGTAAGATATGGTCCCCACAAAACTTGGAAGGGTAGGTAATACTTATTAATGGTGTAATTGATATGTGAAATAACATGGTGGAGTTAGAAACTGATTTTAACTTTTGCTGTCTTTTTTTTTTTTTGCGGTACGCGGGCCTCTCACTGTTGGGGCCTCTCTCGTTGCGGAGCACAGGCTCCGGACGCGCAGGCTCAGCGGCCATGGCTCACGGGCCTAGCCGCTCCGCGGCATGCAGGATCTTCCCGAATTTGCTGTCACTTAAAAATAAATTTCTTCTATCCCATAATAATTCCTCTACCCCTGGGTGAGATCTTTGGTAGGCCAAAGGGAGGAGGAGTAAGAGGGAAGAAAGGTCTAATGTGAGCTCAGGTAGCATCTTACGTTGATTTTCTCTGGCCTTTCCTATTGTTCGAAGTGATTCTTCTCTGGGTATTTAGTGGACTACTCTATTATTTTCTTGAGGCTCTCTCTACTTGAGTAAGTAATTCTCCTTCATCTGTCCGGTTGTTATTCCCACACAGCTTCTGCACCTGGCTCTATACTTTCAGCCTCCCTGGATGAGATTATCTTGATCATTGCAGAAAGCCCTCTTGGACATCATTCAAAACCTCTACAGGCTACCTCTGTGTCTCAGGTGGCCCATGCCTTGTCCCTGGGAAACCTGGTCCCTTTTCCCACTGTGAGATGATCAGTAGCTTCCCTAACTAGTTCTCTGCTTTGCCACCACAGGCTGTTTTGGCAGCCTTCTACTGCTTACACAATCAGGCTTGAGGTGGAAATCAGATTGCATGTTCTCAGACTCCAGAAGATTATGTCAAACTTCTCGAAAAATGGTCTCCTTGAAGCTCCGTTCACTCGATTTGGGACCAGGGGCAAATCTCCATGTGTCCCCACATGCCTCCTCCAGCTCACTAGCAATGGTCTCCAAAGAAATCCTCTTTCTGTTTTCTCATGTATGTGCCTCTCCCACTCCCTTTAAAAGCCAGAGATGAGTGAAATCTAAGGTTAGTTAAAACTGATTCACAGACAGCTCTTTTGTAGTCCTGCATAGGTGCTCTCATATTTCATATGGAAATATTAAAGTAGTTGATACCTGCTGCCCTGGACCTCAGTAGAAACTGAGACAGAAACAGTCGCATTCAATATCCTATTACTGTGGTCAACCTTGTAGATCCTGGAGAGTGCACAGCCAGTGGCTAAAGCTATAGGAAAGGAGAACCAGGCCCTGGAGGTACTGCAACTGGCAGGAATAAAGCAATATATTGGAATATCAGTCAAAATAGGCTGACATTCAATGCAGAATTCCAGTGTCAAAAGAGGTCATATAGTTAGAAGTTTAGAGGGAAAACTAGTTGTAAGTCTTGGGCAAACAGTAGATCTGGGAGAGAAAAATCTGTAGGCTAGTATTCAGGCTACTTATGGCACATGATTCCCACTGGTTGTTAATATATTACATGTGTCTCTATTGCTTCACGCACTATGTAAGCTGGGTTTGCTCTCAGGTATTAATGAAATATGTGTTGAGCACCTTAATTTTGCCAGGTGCTGTGCTAGGGAATGAGCTAGGTGCTCTGAAGTGAGGTCTCTGTGAGGCCAGGTAGGAATGGATGACATTGCTGCTATTTTATCCTTACCCTCTTTGACTCTTCCATCTGTTCTTGTCATATTTATAAATATCTACACTTTAAAGGGAGCAAAGGCAGACAGAAGTGTTTAAACTGAGGTGAATTCTGACACTTGTTAAAGCTTAGATGAGATTTGTGTAAGAACCTGGAAACAAAATGGGGTAGCTAGAGTTATCACGGAATATAAATTGCCAGTGCTTCTATTTGTACGAATAATTAAGTGTTTTCCAAATTATTTTTGTAATAATTGAAACAAAAAACAATAAAAGTTTATTTGCTTTCTCAAGAATCTCAGGCACTAAGGGAAAAAATGCTTTCTTGCCTTAGCCTTCTTAGATTTCTTTCTATCCTGTTTGCTTTACTTCTTGACTAACCTGTGGCAGAAGGCCAGCTGCAATCTGAAAGAGATCAGTCACAGTCTTTGGTGTATTAAGAATATGTTCATATTAATAGATTTCCTCTAAGGATATCTCACATCACCATTCCTGAGCCAAGTTTAAAACAATATGTATAATTCTTCGAATACTGAGATTTCATGGAGGCAAATGTGCCAATTTGTATATGTGTATGTTTTTGATTGTCATTAAATGGGTTTAATTCCATTGAGTATACAAGTGGCTCGCTATTTTGGCATCTCTATGAATTGAAATACTGCTGAGCAACTAAGCCTCTGATAGTTTTCACCTTTTGTTGCTGTAGGCATATTGCATATCAATTTACATTTTTTTTTTTTAAAGCTAAGTCCCCTGGGGAGAAAAAGAGACAAAAAACCACAGGGTTATTCAGTGCTGAGGTCAGAGATAGAGATTAGATTCTTTCACCTCCATTCTTGGAAATAAAACTTATAAATTTTTAAGGTGGATGAGACATTAGAGATCATGTAATCTGATCATCTAATTTTACAGATGAGGAAATTACAGCCCGTTATAATGGGGACTTGATCTTGATTTGCCCAAATAAATTTTGGAATATTATTAATACACAGAATCACTTTTATAATACTGAAAGCTAGGGATTGCCATACATATAATGCTTATTTGAAAAAGTGTCATTGTTTAAATGTGATTAGGGTCACATACAAGAATCAAATTTTAGATTAACAATAGTTTATGTATGAGTTATTTGGTTGACAATATTAGATCCAAAGTAGTGAGTTTGAAATTCACAAATGCCTGGAAACTGTCAGTTTTCTTTCTCCACGGTAGTATAATTTTAAATTGAACATTTCTAAAGGCAACCACACAGTCTAGTAATCTGAGCTCTGGAATAGGAATTAGGGATACAGTGTTCCATATATAAGTTTGAAAAAGACTGCTATTTGACTGAGAATATGATTATTACATGAATGGGTGAAGTTCACTGCCTTGGACCTCTCTTCATTTGGACTGAGGTGGCGGCTAGTTCCAGGATACAATCCCTCACTAGGAAGCTGTCTGGGATAGCAGTGCAAATCACATGTAGCCCAGTTGAGGGTACCATTAATGAGGAAGGCAGACAATCAAGTCAGGACATTGTTTACCTTATCCTGGGAGTTGACACCTGGCCACTTACTGGAAACTGAATCTAATCATTTTATCATATCCTATCTTTTTCAGTTACCTTTTTTTGAATTAGATTTGATTTACAATATTAGTTTTAGGTGTACAACACAGTGATTTGATATTTTTATAGATTATACTCCATTTAAAGTTATTATAAAATATTGACTACCTTTGCTATGCTGTATATTACCTCCTTGTATCACATTGATTTTATACCTATTTGTTTGTACCTCTTATTAGTTTGTACCTCTTAATCCCCTTCCCCTATCTTGTCCCTCATCCCACCTCTCTCCCCACTGGTAACCACTGGGTTTGTTCTCTGTATCTGTGAGTCTATTTCTGTATTGTTACATTCATTTGTTTTATTTTTTTGATTCCACATATAAGTGTAAACATATAATAGATGTCTTTTTCTGACTGATTTCACTAAGCATAATATCCTCCAAGTCCATCCATGTTACTGTAAATGGCAAAGTTCATTTTTTTTAATGGCTGAGTAGTAGTCCATTGTGTATACATTCCACATCTTCTTTATCACTTCATCTACCTATGGACACTTAAGTTGCTTCCATATCTTGACAATTGTAAATAATCCTGCTATGAACATTGGGGTGCATGTATCTTTTCAAATTGGTGTTTTTATATTTTTTGGATGTATACCCAGGAGTGGAATTGCTAGGTCATATGGTAGCTCTATTTTTAGTTTTTTGAGAAACCGCCATACTGTTTTCCACAGTGGCTACACCAATTCGTATTCCACCTACAGGTGGAATAACAAATGTTGGCGAGGATGTGGACAAAAGGGAGCCCTACTACAGGGTACAAGGGCTCCCTTTTGTCCATATCCTCGCCAACATTTGTTATTTGTGTTCTTGGTGATAGTTATTCTGACAGGTGTGAGGTGATATCTCATTGTGGTTTTGATTTGCATTTCCCTGATGATTAATGATGTTGAGCATGTTTTCATGTTTCTGTTGACCATTCATATGTCTTCTTTGGAAAATTGTCTATTCAAGTCTTCTGTCCATTTTATAATCAAATTGTTTTTTTGATGTTGAGCTGTATGAGCTGTTTATACATTTTGAATATTGACTCCTTATCAATCATATCATCTGCAAATATTTTCTCTGATTTAGAAGGTTTTCTCATTTTGTCTGTGGTTTCCTTTGCTGTGCAAAAGCTTTTAAGTTTAATTAGGTTCCATTTATTTATTTTTGCTTTTATTTCCTTTGCTTTAGGAGATTGATTCAAAAAAATATTGCTACAGTTTATGTCAAATAGTGTTCCACCTAAGATTTCTTCTAGGAGTTTTATGGTTTCTGGTCTTACATTTAGGTCTTTTCAATTTTGAGTTTATTTTTGTATCTGGTGTTAAAGAATGTTGGAATTTCATTCTTTCATGTTTGGCCTGACTGGTTCTTTTTTATATTTTCTAGTTCTTCATTGAAATTCTCACTGTGGTCATCCATTCTTTTCCCAAGTTCAGTTATCAATCGTATTATCATTGCTTTGAACTTTTCATCAGATAAATTATCAGCTGTAAGCTGGTGCTTCTATGTTCAATGGCAGTCACCTCCTCATGGGGGTGAGGTTATGGCCCAAGGGGCTGGAGCAGGAACCCTGAGGGAGCTGGGTTTCATCATGTTGTGATGGCAGTCTTTGCTTTGGTTAGGGGCATGGATGGGGTCTAAGGGCTTGGGGCTGCACTTCTGTGCTGGTTTCACTTTTTCCCCCAAGTGTATATCCCTGGTTAGAGGCTGAGTCCAGCCAGAGGGATTGGGGCCACACTACTGAACTGGTTTTATTCCCCTGGGGAGGAGTGTTGGAGCAAGAGGTGCTGGAGCAGGTGCACTGTCTGTTTGCAAGTCTGTGCACATCCTCTTCAAGAGTGGAGTGTCAATTTATTACAGTCCTCTGGTGAGCTCCACTGGTTTTCAACCCAGCTAAGGGGACTCATCTTCCCAGTGTCAGACACCAGGGCTGAGGTGTCTAATATGTAGCTTGAGCCCCTTGCTCCCCAGGGAGGATGCCCGAGACTGTCATATCCCCCTTGTCCTCTGGGTCCCCTGCTAGGGGTGAAGATACTGACTAAGTCGCTTCTCCTCCCTTCCTACTAGACTCCATATGAACATTTACAGCCTTGGTTGTCGAAGAGCCCTTCTGCTAGTTTTCAGCAAAAGTTAGTCTATATGTAGGTATAGTTTTGATGCGTTTGTTTGGAGAGTTGAGCACAGTGTCCTCCTTCTCCACCATCTTGATCCTGAGATCTGTTACCTTTTGATTTCTCTAAATCAAGAATTGCTTTTTGCAAAAGAGAAAAGTGGGAAGCTACTCTGTGCTTATCATTTCTTTTGATCACACTGGTAATCATTCTTCTGATTTTACTGTGACACCCCAGATATCCTAAAGCATAAAGATTTTTAAGGCGTTATATGGAAGTGTGACAGTTTTGTGTAATTCTATTCAAGACTTTATGAGCAATGAAAGATTCTAAAATGTTCTATCCTCACTCTTGTATGCTGTCATCTTTGCTATTTTACCTTTGTGACAGATGCTAGGACTATGTGCTTTGTGCTAGAATAGATTGATTTTCTTTCAGGCCTCTACCAGTTCCAAAGAATGAATACTGTACCAAAAATATAAGTACAGTGGGAACATTTGTAACCTGACAGTTTCATATACAGAGAGAAAATAAATGAATATATCTGAGAAGGAACTGAAAATCTTCTTTTAAGATATTTTATTGAAATATTTTATGTCGTCAAGGCAATTTGTACTTCCTGTGACATGTTTAATAACCAGTACAATGGAAAAATATGCCAGTATATCTTGACAGTCTGTTGTGCCTTTAAAATGTAAAATCATTATTTGAAGCAGTTGTCACAATATCTTTTAGCTTTTTGAGACTTATAATGATAGACTGACTACAGGATTTTTCTGAGCATGTACCGGCTTTATTATCAGGGAGTAGTGGCATTGCTGGGGGAGATGAAAGTCATAGTACATGAATACATAATGATGCAAAACTTTTTAAAGAAACACCTACAACTGAAAAGAGTTATAAACATGGGTACTTACCATATGCAAGGTACTGCATTATGTTCTTCATGTATATATATAGTCTCCTTTAAATTTGACAACACCCTTGCACATAGGAAGTTTGCACTTGGTTTTCAGACTGAGGAATTTGAGTAATAGAAGTTAAATAACTTGACTAGCTAAGTCTTATGTCATGTAAAGGCATAGGCAGAATTATAGTTCAAGTTTGCCTAACTACAAAATTGAGAGTTACATGGAGTGAGATAGATGTGGGACTATTTTTCCCCTCATTTCAAGAAAAGTGTTGCCTACATACACTGACAATTTTTCCTGACATTCACATTTCTTTTCTTTGTCTATTGGCACAGCTTGTATGTAAGCCACAGGCACAGGTCCTATGTAAAGCTTAATGGGAACAATGATTAATGGCATGGGATCTAATAACACTTTTCTCTCCTTTAAACCCCCATCCATTCCATTATCAAAACCTCTTCATCCTCTAGAAAGCACACCTCAAATATTCCTATGTCTCTACTGTTCAATTTCTATGACTCTGGTCCAAATTAATCATCTTTCACCTGGGCATCCACAATATTCTCCTTATTTTCCCTGTTTCTGTTCTTGCCACCTCCAATGTATTCTCCAAAGGCTAGCAGGAAAAATTCTTTAAAGTGTAAATTGGAATCTATCAATTTCCAGGTTGAAAGTTTTTAATATCTTCCTAATATGTCTGGAGTAAAATCAAAATATCTTACTTTGGTGGACAAATTCTTTAATTATGTAGCTTCTGGCTACCTCTCCATTCCTTCACCTCCTCAAATATTCCCAACTTTAACCACATTTGTTCTCTCTCCTGTATGCCAAGCTTTATCCTGCCTTAGGAGTGTGTATATGTTGTTACTTCTGCTTGGAAGGTTCTATCCAATTCCTTTCATAACTTAAAAAATAGGTTTTCTCCCCATGAGTTCTTAGCATAAATGTCAGCTACTCAGAGAGGCTTTCTATGATTTATCTAAACTAGTTTAAGTCCCATTATGCTTTTTCTCAACATTTAAAAACAATTTGTCATTTTATGCAGGTTTTTTGTTTTATTTGTATATGATTTTACCTTACTAAACTTTAAGTTCTATAAAGGGTTTGCCACAGTATAGTCTGACTTTAATTCTAAGGTAGGCATATAATTGGGGTTCAGTTGAGCAAATTAAATAAAATCACCATAATCAACTTTATGCTTTTATTCTGTTCTTATTAACAAAATTGGAACTCAGATTGATTACTAAGTGCATTTACATTATGTCCATTCTATTGGGGGAAAACTATGAAAAAAGATCAGTTATAATACACCGGTACCATGCAAGTGCTTTTTCAGAGTTAAAGATAACATAAGGAACACAGAGGATGGAGCAACTAAGTTGTCTCAGGAAAGAATTCACTGATGTGGTGACCTGTGTAGCAGGCCTTAATGATGAGTTACAATTTTCCAAGTTCAGAAGGCTGAATGGGTAATGGAGGATATATGAGGAAATGGGAAAGCATAAATTGGTGAAAAAATGCTTTGGATGTATGGCAGTATCATCGACTGATTGGAATGATGGTGGGAGAGGGGCCCCAAAGTCAAATTTCATTGAAAGACCTTCTATACCAGACTATGGAGTTTTTAATAGGGAAGTGACATGATTCATATCATTTTATAGAATGGTGGTGTGTGAGTAAAATACATTGAAATTAGAAGATACTGTTGAGAATGGTTAAGATGGTATTGTGATATTCCAGCCCGAAAATGCTGAAAGCCTTAATTAATAAATTAATTGACTTTTAATTAAGCAACAGGCATGGTGATATCTGTTGGGGATTTGGAACCACCGATCTAACGAGAGGTAATTAGACCTACATTTATTATTTTTCTGGGTTTGTTCCATCTTTACACTTTCAGTCAGTTATTTGGCTTTTCCACATTTGACTTTTAGTATGCATTTTCTAAAATACATTACATTTGAAAATAGGGTATTTCTGTAGCAGATTTTATTTATTAAGAAAGTGTAGGGTGCAGTGCAATGGAGAATATGGTCAGCTCTATAGTGTTTAAGAAACAGATGGCAGAGAGGCTTCATAAATTATGTCATGCTTGAGTTGAAATATGGGGGCAGGCTCACTTCAGGCAGAGAGAGCAGTATAAGCAAAGGCATGGAGGCATGGTCCGAGCCAAGAATGGCAAATAACGTAATATGCCTGAACTACAGAAATAATAGGATTCTCATGTGTCAATTGTTTGTGGACTTTGGATGAACAAAAGGAGACAAATGAAAAACAGAAAGTTTACCATTTTGGGGTTCTATTTGAGCTTGTGGTCATCTAGTAGATTGCCGCCATAACTAAGGGAGTTACATATACTGTTTAAATGTAGCTGGATTTTCATCACTACTAAGGATGTTCTGAATGTTCCTCTTTACTCATCACAGGGGCTATTTTAAATGTTTACATCTTTCCTAAACTCCAGTCTGGTCTAGCCCAATCTCTTGTAAGTATGCCTTTGAAGTGGGAGCCATCTGACAAGGGATAATGCAACTTCCTATCTCCTGGCTTCAAAGCTCGTCTCCCCTCTGCCTATCTGACTCCCACCCCACGTTCTCCTTTTGATCCGTTACTCCATAAAACTACTCTTTGAAAAAAGGAAATTTGCTGCCACCAGTTTTTACCTTCTCACCCCTGACCTCTTGTAAGCCAGTTACTCTACTGCTCTTTCGAAATTAATCTTTCTGTAAATTCCAGGGTAACTGAACTTTTTTCAGTCCTTCTAATTTTTAGCTCCACCTTCATGACTCTCCCTTCTCCCTTAGATTTCTTGCAATACAACCTTTTTATTCTCTTTGATTATTCCCCTTTTCACATCTCATCTTTTCTTTTTATGTGGATTAATTCTCCAAGTTATTTCCTTAACCAAATCTATTCTTTCTCTAGTTTCTCTTTTAAACTATTTTTGTTTTATTGATATCTACCAAATCAGTATCTCCTAGGGTCCAGATCCTCATCTCTAAACTTCTGGTTATACAACAAAACAACAATAATAAAAAAATTCTGTATACTCTTAGTTCTTTTTTTAAAAAAATCAATACTTAAGATTTTAAGACAACTCTTTCTGTTCTTTTCATCCTGTTAGAGGGCCAGCATTTCCCAGTCTAATCGATGCCTAATCAGTTAAACTATTCCCCCTCCTTAATCTCCCACATTTAATACTACCAGTTGAATGTTGAGACAGTCTCTTCCATTGAACTTATTTTCTCTTTTCATTCTTATTACTATACCTTGGCTCAAACTCTCATGTTCCCTTGTCTGTAAAAGCATAATGCCATTCTAACTGTTCTCACCTTTATCCTTTTGATATGTTAAAACCCAACTAATAATGTTAAAAGAGTAGGAAAAAAATCCCACCACTTCCTGGGTAATAAAATGTACAGTGGTTCCCTATTTCCTACCAAATTTAGAAGAAACACCTCTAGACTATAATTGAAAGTCCTCTATTATATTTTATACTTTCCTATACAAAGTAAAATTTCTACTTTTATTTTTAAAACAGACCCTTTATTTAGTTTATGGATAATATGCTACTAACCTTTGCTGTGTAACAAATCGTCCCAAAACTTAAAATAATACACATGTATTTCCTCCCAATTTGTGTGGCTCAGGAATCTGGGCATTGTTTAGCTGAGTCTGCTCCTTCAGAGTTTTTCATGAGACTGCAAATATTGTCCAGGGCTAGAGTCTCATCTGAAGGATCAACTGGGGAATGATCCCTTTCTAAGCTCATTTTGTGTTTTTTGATAGAATTTAGTTCCTAGAGGGTTGTTGGAATGAAGGCCTCAGTTTTTTGTTGGCTGTTGCCTGGGGGCTACCCTCAATTCCTTGCCATGGGAGCTTCTTGAACATGGCAATTGTTTTTTTCAATCAAAGCCAGAAAAAGACAGAATCTACTAGCAAGAGAGAAGTTACTCTTTTATACATTCTAATCACAGAAGTGTCGTGTCATTCCATCACGTTTGTCATTTTTTATTGACTAGAAGCAATAGTTTGTGCTCATAATCAAGGGTACACTCAAGGGGGGTGGGATTACACAAGAGTGTAAATATCAGGAGACAGAGATCACTAGAGGCCATCTTAGAGGTGTCCTGCCTCCGGGAGACTGGATCAGGATATGAGTGTAAGCTGCAAATAGATAGCAACTGTACTTCAGCCCCAGCGAGGGGTGGTCTTGACAGACAGTGGATAGGGAAAAGCCTTTCAGTGGATATAGGTTTGGATGGTGCCCCTGGTTATCTGGTTTTTGTGGAAGACGTGACCTGAGGTTAGATATGTATAGACTCATACATACTCATATACATAGATATGTATATATTCATATAGGCTGTATACATATAGATGTGTATATGGCTAGTGGCAAATGGTGTGACCAGGTTCAGGAACCTGGAAGGAAAAAGATTGGAAAATTGAAGACAAGGATCTGGGGCAGAGACATTTGGTTGTATGTATAGAATAGGTGTGAAGTTTGAAAATCTTCATATCAGATGTTAATGCCAGTCAGAGAACACCTACCAGGTAAGAAGCACTAAAGAACAAAGTAGATGAAAATACTTGGCCATAAGCCAGAATTTGTCATCAGCTACCCTGGTGCTGGCACAATGGGCACATGAGTGAAGTGGCATGGTGGTAGGATGGAAGCTATGTATGAATCCAGCAGCATGGGCTCCAACACACTGAGTCTGGTCTACCTACTATTGCCACAGAATATCTACCCTGTCAGTGACAGAGGCCAAGACTAAGTCCTTGATATGGCACCATCCCTTGAGGATACTAACTGGCCACTTGGTGACAAGTAGATAATACTACCAATGTTATCTTTCCTTCCTGGAAAGGCCAGTGATGAGCTCTGAAAATAATAACAGACATTTCAGGAATGGGTTTTCATTTACTACCTGCCAGATCTCAGCTGGCACTGCTATTTAAGTTATGTTTACATAGTGTTTGATCCACCAGCATGGAATCCTGATAACATCGTGTCTATCCAGCGGACCGATTTCTGAACCATAGGAGTTATGAGAGTGGGCCCATGACTGTCGTGGTCCACATATAATGATAAATAGATGCATGAATATAATCTTTCATTCTGGCCCAACATGAGACCTTTTGAAGGTTCTTTATGATTTGAGAACTCCCATTTGAGTCAGTTGAGGCTCTCAGGACTGCATTGTAGCTCACCTTCTTCCTCTGTCTAATCCAGCTGTGACCTTCCTACCTCTGCACGAGTATTGGTTCCAAGAACACTTCTTATTAAACATTCTGCATGCTAAAGTTTGCCTCAGGGTATGCTTTCTGGGGAATCCAATCTGGGCAGCCAACATGCTAGAAAAAAATTTATACTAAAAAAATATAGCAGTGGGGGACAGAGTCTTACCTCAAAGTATATGCTGGTATAAAAAGGTTCAAGGAAATATTTAAATCAATATCTTACGAAGATGTTCATAAGATGAATGGATTCATAAAATTATAGTGTTAACTTACAATTAGAGTTCTAAAATAAGTTGAGTAACTGAAGTGAGATTTTATTCCATAAATAGGCCAACTATTTCACTAACTTTGTGTTGATTTTTCTCAGTAAAAACTACCAGCTATTGGAATCTTTAAAATTCCAGAATTGACAGTAACTGGTTATGGCTGAATTTATGTTTAAATAGAAATCTAAGAACAGGGAATGGGGCTTCCCTGGTGGTGCAGTGGTTAAGAATCCACCTGCCAATGCAGGGGACACAGGTTCAAGCCCTGGTCGGGGAAGATCCCACATGCCGCAGAGCAACTAACCCCGTGTTCCACAACTACTGAGCCTGTGCTCTAGAGCCGGTGAGCCACAAACGCTGAGCCCGCGTGCCGCAATTACTGAAGCCTGTGCGCCTAGAGCCTGTGCTCCGAAACAAGAGAAGCCACTGCAAGGAGAAGCCCGCACACTGCAAAGGAGAGTAGTCCCCGCTCGCCACAACTAGAGAAGGCCTGTGTGCAGCAATGAAGACCCAACATGGCCAAAAATAGATAAATAAAATAAATAAATTAAAAAAAAAATCTAAGTGCAGACAAAATTCACAGTAGGGTATTGTAAACATATAAGCACTTTGTTTTTTGAAAGAAATAATTATTTTTGAGGTTTTTAGTTGATAAAAATGTAAATATCATTCCAAATAATGTGAAATAAAATCAAAAAAATCTATTTAATCTTTTAATTTTTTCTTGCGGTACGCGGGCCTCTCACTGCTGTGGCCTCTCCCGTTGCGGAGCACAGGCTCCGGACACGCAGGCCCAGTGGCCATGGCTCACAGGCCCAGCTGCTCCGCGGCATGTGGGATCTTCCTGGACTGGGGCACGAACCCATGTCCCCTGCATCAGCAGGCGTACTCTCAACCTCTGCACCACCAGGGAAGCCCCTATTTAGTCTTTTGATTTGATCTACCATCACTTTATATTTTGAATACTTGCTTTTCTATTATATTTGTTAAAATCTTTTCTATTTATCTCTCTCCTGATGCTAAGATAATGAAATGATTGACAACTTTGATAGCATTGTTTTCTTGGCTGAAAGAAAAGTTTCTAAGTACATCCCACAATACATATTCCATGTTACAATCCAGTAAGTAAGAAGTCCTAAACTCCTCCACAAAACTCTTCTGAAATTATTTTATTTTACTTATTTGTGAACAGAGTGGCTAATTGTTTATAGTTTAAACATGATATAGAATCGGGGAAAAAAATCCCTTGCGGTCATTTACATGCCTACACTCAGGAAGAAAGCTCTGTTGGGACTGGACTACCCAAGATGGCAACACACACACACACCCCAGGGGGACTGGTGCTGACTGTTGGCTAAGGTAACTCAGTTCTTCATTGGCCTCTCCATGGGGTCTTCCATCATTCAGTATTCTAGACTGAGATTCTTCACATGATGACTGGCTTCTGAGAGAGCCAAAAGGGAAGCTCCTAAGACTTAGGCCGGAAAATCACACAGCATCACTTCCATCATACTGTTGGTCAAAGGAAGTCACAAGTCTAGTCCAGATTTATAGGGAGGGGACATAGCTTTTACCCCTTGACCAGAAGAGTGGTAAAACTATATCACTAAAGGGCAGATTCCGTAGGAGGAATTATTGTATTCATCTTTGGAAACAATCCAGTACATTAAGGTTGTAGAGAGTGGCAGGATTTGCTATGATAGAGTTGTCAGGGAAGGGTCTGTCTGAGCAGGTGAAATTAGACTAAGAAGCTGAATGAAATGGGGGAATGAACTACACCAGTATAAGGGAAGAAAGAACATTCTTGCCAAAGGAACATTGATTGCAAAAGACCTTGAAGTGGCAACAAGCCTGGTATGTTGGAGGAGTTTAGTAGCAAAAATAGGGCTAGGTATAAAAACTTAGAACTGGTCATATGTCATGTTAAAAATATGGAATTTGGTGAGATCACCCAGAAAGTAATTGTAAAAGGAGAAAAGAAGAGGCTTAGGGACTACGTTCTGGAGCATTTTCAGTATGTAGGGGTTAGGAAGAGTAGGAAGATCCAGCAAAGAAGTCTGGCAAAGGAAGTAGCTGGTGCAGACTGTTGGCTAGGGAGACAGTGTTAGGAAAGCACGTGAGGGAGGGAACTGCAAGAAAGGAATTATCAGTGGTTACAAACGATACTAAGAAGTCAAGCTGGATGGAGACTGAGATCTGACTGTTGGATGTGTAAGACTTTGAACTTGAACAGAGCTGTTTCAGTGGAGGGGTGCAGCTAGGATAGAAAGTGAAAATAATGTATGTAAATAATACTTATGAGGTTTTTTTTTTCCTGAAAATGAGAGCAAAGAAGTGTATTTTGTTGATGGGAATGATCCATAGGAAGGAAAAAATGATGATGCAAGAGAGGGAGGATGATGGCAAGAAGCAGTATTTGAGACTGTAAGAGAAATGAGAAAGAAAACTCAGGCAGACCATTGGGTCTTAGGGATAAAGGCTATTTATCCATTCTAATAAGATGAAAAGAATAGTTGGGGCTTAAAGACATGTAAGCTGGTGGATTTAATGTTGAAAGATATAAAATTTCCCCCTTGAAATTTTTATTTTTTTCTAAGTGAAAATAAAAGCAAGGTGATCAGCTAAGAGTAAAGTAGTAGTATTGGGTTTTGAAATTTTGAGAGAAGAAAAGGGTGAAATAATTATTTTGGATGAGTGAATTGACTAAAAAATGTAGTATAGTTACCAGGCAGCACTAACAGGCCGTTTGAGACTTCGTGGTAATAAATTTAAGTAGGCCAGTATAATTTTCTGGTTTTCTTCAGCTATTTGCAAGTTACCTCGGTGTAACTAGCGGGGTAGAATGGTGGCTTTTCAGTTTGGGTTATCCAGGTGAGATGGAATGAAGGCAGGATAAAGGAGATGAAAACCGCAAGGATATGCAAAGAATAGTTAAAATAATGAATCAGGGCTTCCCTGGTGGCGCAGTGGTTGAGAATCTGCCTGCCGATGCAGGGGACACGGGTTCATGCCACGGTCCGGGAAGATCCCACATGCCGCGGAGCAGCTAGGCCCGTGAGCCATGGCCACTGAGCCTGCGCGTCCGAAGTCTGTGCTCCACAACGGGAGAGCCCACAACGGTGAGAGGCCCGCGTACCGCAAAAATAAATAAATAAATAAATAAATAAATAAAAAATAATAATAATGAATCATACAATGTAAGCAAGGTAAGGGGGGAGGGGAAATCAGGAGGGTATTGGGAAGTGAAAAGAGGTAGAGCTAGTGAACTTAAAATCCTGGTGGAGGGCTTCCCTGGTGGCGCAGTGGTTGGGAGTCCGCCTGCTGATGCAGGGGACGCGGGTTCGTGCCCCGGTCCGGGAAGATCCCACATGCCGCGGAGCGGCTGGGCCCGTGAGCCATGGCCGCTGAGCCTGCGCGTCTGGAGCCTGTGCTCCGCAACGGGAGAGGCCACAACAGTGAGAGGCCCGCGTATCGCCAAAAAAAAAAAAAATCCTGGTGGAATGAGATTGCAATGTTGTAAAAATCCACAGTTAACCTCCTTCAGAACTCTGAAGGTGTGGCTCTCCTTGGAGGGGGGCTACCATGAAAAATGACTGTGGCAGCAGGAACCAAAGAGGGCAAGAGTCCTGGGATGGGAATGGGATGGGCAAGCTTCAGTTACCAGGATTAAACATCCTTCTAGCCTAAATAAGTGAAAGGATTAGGATTTAATTTTAAGGAAAGAAACCAAGGTAGAATTTCTTATACGCCTAAATACACGTGTTTATACGTATGTGAGTACATTTCTGGAAAGGGCTGTGATATTTTGAAAGAGTTTGAAGGAGTTTCCCCTTTTAAAAATATTCATGTATGTTATAATTTATGCAATTAAAAATTAAAAATGGCGAAAGAAGAAAGGCTTTACTGGCTGTATAATGAGTGCAGTTGGATATAGAGTATTGAGATATTCAAAGAAAGAATGTCTCAATTTGATGTAAGTTGGTTAGTCATGGAAGCCTTAAAACAAAAAACTCACGAAGGCATATTTGGCAATTTCCATCCAAGCATTGTCCAGGAGAAAAGGACACTAAGCCAACAGACTTTGAGTATATTGACTCCTTTGGCAACCTTACTCCTTCCTATTTTAAGATGAATTCATCAGCTGTCTGAGCTTAATGCCATTAAAATTTAGGATTCATCTAACGTTTGTTTTGATTCCACATTTATTAAATAACCTTCTGATTATTATTTGTCTTTTCCATGTTTGTGCCTACAAGGACAAAATGTGTTGCTCATATGAGCTTCAAGTATTTTAGTCCCTGTAACAATTATTTCACAATATAAATTAAGTTACATTCTGGTTTTATTTATTTACCTCAGGAGCTTGGATAATGTGAGCTTGTTCTTGAGAAGTGGATTTGCTTTTGGAATGCTGACAAAATCAAGTTACTAGGCATGTAAATCTGCAGGGCAGTTTTTCAGCTGTCGTGAATCTGTGCAGGTAAAGAATATCACTCTGTGAGGCCTGTTGGGAGGCAGCCAGCCTTCCCCTGGCAAACTCCCCTGTAATCACTGTGGACCTCATGTACACTTGGAACCCTGGCTCAAACTGTGTCTCTTCTGTGATGCCTTCTGTGGGCACTCCATCCACTTTCAGCTGTCTGGAAGTGCATTTTATGGATCACACAATCTACTGGACTCACAGAGAGGCTTGCCTACTCACAAGTAAAAGTTCCTTGGGAGTCACTTTAGATATCTTCTAACAGGAAAGCTATATGACTGATGTATGTCCTTAGAATTGCCCAAGTAAGTTATATCTTCATACTTTTGGTTCAGGAGAGAAGGCTTTAATCACATTCTTCTTCAAATACAGTATTCCAGGATTCTTACAGACCCCGTGTGCAAATTTTCTACTTTTGTGCAGAGGTAGAATGGTTTTGGGTATGGGCAAGAATGCACATCAAGATTTCTGATGTTAATGAAAATAGAAATTTTGATTCCTGGCATATGCTAGAAGGCTAAAATGGAAATATTTGTCATCCAGTTCTTAATGAAAGTAGAGCTATGGTAGTTGATATTCCAAAGGAATCATTTATGTCATTGTATATGCAAGTCAGGGAGACAATATAATTTATCATTTACCTAGGACACTTGAGAATGAAAGTGTACATTGTTGATTGTTCTAGGAAAGCAGATATAAACTAGGACTGTACTGAGTAAACAGAATTGTATGGTTACCCTACCTGTAGGCTGAAACTATAATGAGCCATTAAAGTCAGTACAGTCATACTGTTTAATAGCCATCACATTTTAATAACATCACAGTTGGTCAGTGCCTTCTTTGATGTCATGTGCTGTACTATTTGAAAAACATTAAAAAGATATTACCCTGGCATATAAGGATAAAGAATTTGTAATTTAAAAAATTTATACCTGAAAGCTTGCTTAAGTAGTGAGAGGATAAAGTTCAGGGGAAATTATTCTAAGCAATGAAGTATAGGAGAAATAAAGTTAACTCATAATAAAAGATGTCATTTAACTATACATAATAATATAATATTATATTTTATAATATTTTTAATTACCAGGAGAGGGATGCTATTGCATAGAGAGGGTACATTGAAAATATGGTACTTTGGGGGAGAGCCTTTTTTTGTTTATATATTTTTTATTCTCAAGGTAAAGAAATGTTATAATAAAAATTTCTAAAACAGCATCATATCACAAGCATATTCCATATAACTTGACATCTTTTCAGTCATATTTTTAAACAATTCCATATAATTTCATCAAGAAAGCTATAATTAGGTACTACATTATTCCTTTACCTTGAGAATTTTTCTAATTTTTTTGCTATTATTAATAACAAAACAGTTATTGCTAAGATGGTGTCTTCATAGTAAATTTAAAAAATGGAATTAATGACTAAAATGAATAAAAACATTTTAGACTCAGTACACATTGTAACAGTGTTTGCAAGAGATCATATTAACATACTATTATAGTTGTGTATGAGAATAAAGATCACAAAAAAAATCTACAGATTCTGGTTTTAATTAAAAGTTCATTCTTCGTGGTGAACTTAGAGAAATTTCTTTTATAAGGAGATGTTCGCTTTTTTGAGTAATAATTTTAGGTTATGCCTATGTACCAGATTTCTCATAAATAAACTGCTTTTATTTAAGGCTTTAATCAAAATAGTACACACATATTGCTTAAATTAAAAAGACACTGATTTGTTTAAACCAGTACTTATTATTTATAAATTATGATTTTGTAAATATTATTTACAAATGAGATATATATTGAATAATATTTTCTTTATTATATTTTGTTTTCCTTGAAATAATAATTATGTTAGTTTGCATTCATTTTCTATGTTTCTTTCTCTGACTCGTCCCCAAACTGCCAAAAGTATATGTTTGTCAGTATATTCAAATACATTCATTTATCTATAAGACATTATTTTACTGGTCAAGAAACAAATCTGCTTTCTGTCCTGGAGGGAGACACTACCTCTGTCTTCCAAGACT
Source organism: Lipotes vexillifer (assembly GCF_000442215.2). Lineage (NCBI taxonomy): Eukaryota > Metazoa > Chordata > Mammalia > Artiodactyla > Lipotidae > Lipotes > Lipotes vexillifer. The sequence goes on along the minus strand of NW_006799230.1, from coordinate 955,559 downwards.
ATTTGCTATATAAATATACTTGAAAGATAGTCTGAAATAGAAGCTGATATAAGACATACAGAAATGTGAGAGACCTACAGAGAAATGTCTCCCAATGATGTTTGAGTCTTTCTATTCTGTTCCACTGGTCTGATTGTCTGTTCATGTTAGTAACACATTCTTTTCGTTACAGAGGCATCCTTACCCAATTAGAGACCTTCATAAATTTTCCTTTTTAGTATTTTCCTATTTTTAAATTGATAAATTAACTTAGAGATAAGTGATATCTTTATGATGTTGACTCATCCCATCCAAGAACAGTGAATACCTTTCTTTTTGTTCAAGTTTACACTTTGTCTTTTAGTAGCTGTATACATTTTCTTATTGTTTTGTACATCTTTTGCTTATTTTAAAATATTTAATCTTTTTATCATGATAATTTTTCTACTTTTATGCAATTTGATTACTTGCATATATGAATGTTATAGATTTCTGTATATTAATATTTTATCCTACTTCCTTATTGAATTCTTATTGTTTGAGGTAGTTTTATCATTGATTTTCTGTGTTTTCTAGGATTAGAAAACTATAATACCATCTTCTTTACCAGTTCTTTCCTCTAATTGATTTCTCTTGTTTAAATGCATTAAATATCTCTAATACAGTGTTCGAAATAGCATCCTTAACAAGTTCCTTATCTTAGAAGAAATGCCTTTAGTGTTTCCTCATTAAATAAGATGCTGACTTTAGGACTAGGTTACATTTTATCATGTTAAAAAGGCATAAATAAATTCCTATTGATTTTTTTAAAAATCAAGAATGATTATGGACTATTTCATGGGGGAGGGAAGGATTGGGAGTTTGGGATTAGCAGCTGCAAACTAGTATATGGGAAGAATTGGGAGTTTGGGATTAGCAGCTGCAAACTAGTATATATAGGATGGATAAACTATAAGGTCCTTCTTATAGTATAGCAAAGGTAACTATATTCAATATCCGGTGATAATCCATAATGGAAAAGAATATGAGAAAGAATATATATATGTATAACTGAGTTACTTGGCTATACAGCAGAAATTAACACAACATTGTAAATCAACTATACTTCAATAAAATATTTTAAAAGTGTAAAAAATTGGACTATGGAGTATTTCAGAGGTTTCGTTTCTTCAGCATTTATGAAAAAATCATACCTTTTTTTCTCCTTAGATCTATTTAGATGGTTTGTTATCTTAATGGATTTCCTAATATTCAACCAATCTGTCATCCCACTTGATCATGTAGTTTTATGTAACATAAAGTTGAATTCTATTTGCTAACATTTTATTTAGTACTTTTGCATTGATATTCACAAGTGATATTGGTCTATAGTGTTTTTTTCAGTGACTATGAACTTCTATTATTTATTTACTTAACCATCTTTATTGGAGTATAATTGCTTTACAATGGTGTGTTAGTTTCTGCTGTATCACAAAGTGAATCAGCTATATGTATACATATATCCCCATATCCCCTCCCTCTTGCATCTCCCTCCCACCCTCCCTATCTTACCCCTCTAGGTGGTCACAAAGCACCGGCCTGATATCCCTGTGCTATGTGGCTGCTTCCCACTAGCTATCTATTTTACATTTTGTAGTGTATGTCCATGCCACTCTCTCACTTCGTCACAGCTTACCCTTCCCCCTCCCCATGTCCTCAAGTCCATTCTGTACATCTGCGTCTTTATTCCTGTCCTGCCCCTAGGTTCTTCAACACGATTTTTTTTTAATGGATTCCACATACATGTTAGCATATGGTATTTGCTTTTCTCTTTCTGACTTACTTCACTCTGTATGACAGACTCTAGGTCATTCCACCTCACTACAAATAACTCAATTTCGTTTCTTTTTATGACTGAGTAATATTCCATTGTTTATATGTGCCACATCTTCTTTATCCATTCATCTGTTGATGGACCCTTAGGTTGCTTCCATGTCCTGACAATTGTAAATAGAGCTACAGTGAACATTGTGGTACATGACTCTTTTTGAATTATGGTTTCTCCGGCTATATGTCAAGTGGTGGGAGTGCTGGGTCATATGGTAGTTCTATTTTTAGTTTTTTAAGGAACCTCCATACTGTTCACTTTAGCGGCTGGATCAATTTATATTCCCAACAGCAATGTAGGAACAATGTTCCTTTTTCTCCACACCCTCTCCAGCATTTATTTTTTGCAGATTTTTTGATGATGGCCATTTTCACTGGTGTGAGATGATATCTCATTGTAGTTTTGATTTGCAGTTCTCTAATGATTAGTGACGTTGAGCATCCTTTCATGTGTTTGTTGGCAATCTGTACGTCTTCTTTGGAGAAATGTCTATTTAGGTCTTCTGCCCATTTTTGGATTGGGTTGTTTGTTTTTTCGATATTGAGCTGCATGAGCTGCTTGTATATTTTGGAGATTAATCCTTTGTCAGTTGATTCATTTGCAAATATTTTCTCCCATTCTGAGGGTTGTCTTTTGGTCTTGTTTATGGTTTCCTTTGCTGTGCAAAAGCTTTTAAGTTTCATTACGTCCCATTTGTTTATTTTTGTTTTTATTTCCATTTCTCTAGGAGGTGGGTCAAAAAGGATCTTGCTGTGATTTATGTCATAAAGTGTTCTGCCTATATTTTCCTCTAAGAGTTTTATAGTGTCTGGCCTTATTACATTTAGGTCTTTAATCCATTTTGAGTTTATTTTTGTATATGGTGTTAGGGAGTGGTCTGATTGCATTCTTTAACATGTAGCAGTCCAGTTTTCCCAGCATAACTTACTGAAGAGGCTGTCTTTCTCCATTGTATATTCTTGCCTCCTTTATCAAAGATAAGGTGACCATAGGTGCGTGGGTTTATCTCTGGGCTTTGTAGCCTGTTCCATTGATCTATATTTCTGTTTTTGTGCCAGTACCATAATGCCTTGATTACTGTAGCTTTGTAGTCTGAAGTCAGGGAGCCTGATTCCTTCAGCTCCATTTTTCTTTCTCAAGAATGCTTTGGCTATTCAGGGTCTTTTGTATTTCCTTATACATTGTGAAATTTTTTGTTCTAGTTCTATGAAAAATGCCATTGGTAGTTTGACAGGGATTGCACTGAATCTATAGATTCCTTTGGGTAGTGTTGTCATTTTCACAATGTTGATTCTTCCAACCCAAGAACATGGTATATCTCTCCATCTATTTGTATCAACTTTAATTTCTTTCATCAGTGTCTTATAGTTTTCTGCATACAGATCTTTGGTCTCCTTATGTAGGTTTATTCCTAAGTATTTTATTCTTTTTGTTGCAGCAGTAAATGGGAATGTTTCCTTAATTTCTTTTGCAGATTTTTCATCATTAGTGTATAGGAATGCCAGAGATTTCTGTGCAGTAATTTTGTATCCTGCTACTTTACTAAATTAATTGATTAGCTCTAGTAGTTTTCTGGTAACATCTTCAGGATTCTCTATGTATAGTATCATGTCGTCTGCAAACAATGACAGGTTTACTTCTTTTCCATTTTGGATTCCTTTATTTTCTTTTTCTTCTCTGATTTCTGTGGCTAAAACTTCCAAAACTATGTTGAATAAGAGTGGTGAGAGTGGGCAACCTTGTCTTGGTCCTGATCTTAGTGGAAATGGTTTCAGTTTTTCACCATTGAGAACGATATTGGCTGTGGGTTTGCCATATATGGCCTTTAGTATGTTGAGGTAATTTCACTTTATGCCTACTTTCTGGAAGGTTTTTATCATAAATCAGTGTTGAATTTTGTCAAAAGCTTGTTCTGCATCTATTGAGATGAACATATGGTTTTTCTCCTTCAATTTGTTAATATGGTGTATCACATTGACTGGTTTGCGTATATTGAAGAATCCTTGCATCCCTGGAATAAACCCCACTTGAGCATGGTGTATGATCCTTTTGATGTGCTGTTGGATTCTGTTTGCTAGTATTTTGTTTAGGATTTTTGCATTTATGTTCATCAGTGATGTTGGCCTGTATTTTTCTTTCTTTGTGACATCTTTGTCTGGTTTTGGTATCAGGGTGATGGTGGCCTCATAGAATGAGTTTGAGAGTGTTCCTCCCTCTGCTGTACTTCGGAAGAGTTTGAGAAGGGTAGGTGTAAGTTTTTTTCTAAATGTTTGATAGAATTCGCCTGTGAAACCTTCTGGTCCTGGGTTTTTGTTTGTTGGAAAAATTTTAATCACAGTTTCAATTTCAGTGCTTGTGATTTGTCTGTTTATATTTTCTATTCCTGGTTTGGTCTCAGAAGGGTGTGTTTTTCTAAGAATTTGTCCATTTCTTCCAGGTTGTCCATTTTATTGGCATAGAGTTGCTTGTAGTAATCTCTCATGATCCTTTGTATTTCTTCAGTGTCAGTTGTTACTTCTCCTTTTTGATATCTAATTCTGTTGATTTGAGTCTTTTCCCATTTTTTTCTTGATGAGTCTGGCTAATGGTTTATCAATTTTGTTTATCTTCTCAAAAAACCAGCTTTTAGTTTTATTGATCTTTGCTATCATTTCTTTAATTTCTTTTTCATTTATTTCTGATCTCATCTTTATGATTTCTTTCATTCTGCTATCTTTGGGTTTTTTGTTCTTCTTTCTCTAATTGCTTTAGATGTAAGGTTAGGTTGTTTATTTGAGATGTTTCTTGTTTCTTGAGGTAGGATTGTATTGCTATAAACCTCTATCTTAGAACTGCTTTTGCTGCATCCCATAGGTTTTGGGTCATCATGTTTTCCTCGCCATTTGTTTCTAGGTATTTTCTGATTTCTTCTTTGATTTCTTCTATGATCTTTTAGTTATTTAGTAGCGTATTGTTTAACCTCCAAGTGTTTGTATTTTTTACAGTTTTTCTCCTGTAATTGATAGCTAGTATCATAGCATTGGTGGTCAGAAAAGATACTTGATACAATTTCAACTTTCTTAAAATTACCAAACTTGATTTGTGACCCACGATATGATCTGTCCTGGAGAATGTTCCATGAGTGCTTGAGAAGAACGTGTATTCTGTTGTTTTGGATGGAATGTTCTATAAATATCACTGGAGTCCATCTTGTTTAATGTGTCATTTAAAGCTTCTGTTTCCTTATTTATTTTCATTTTGGATGATCTGTCCATTGGTGAAAGTGGGGTGTTAAAGTCCCCTACTATGATTGTGTTACTGTCAATTTCCCCTTTTATGGCTGTTAGGATTTGCCTTATGTATTGAGGTGCTGCTGTGATGGGTGCATAAATATTTACAATTGTTATATCTTTTTCTTGGATTGATCCCTTGATCATTATGTAGTGTTCTTATTTGTCTCTTCTAATAGTCTTTATTTTAAAGTCTATTTTTTCTGATATGAGAATTGCTACTCCAGCTTTCTTTTGATTTCCGTTTGCATGGAATATCTTTTTCCATCCCCTCACTTTCAGTCAGTATGTGTTCCTAGGTCTGAAGTGAGTCTCTTGTAGAGAGCTTATGTATGGGTCTTGTTTTTGTATCCATTCAGCCAGTCTCTGTCTTTTGGTTGGATAATTTAATCCATTTACACTTAAGGTAGTTGTCGATATGCATGTTTCTATTGACCATTTTCTTAATTGTTTTGGGTTTGTTTTAGGTCTTTTCCTTCTCTTGTATTTCCTGCCTAGAGAAATGCCTTTAGCATTTGTTGTAAAGCTGGTTTTGTGATGCTGCATTTTGTTATCTTTTGCTTTTCTGTAAAGGTTTTAATTTCTCCATTGAATCTGAACATTAATATCTTTGCTGGGTAGAGTAATCTTGGTTGTAGGTTTTCCCCTTTCATTACTTTCAGTATGTCCTCCCATTCCCATCTTGCTTGCAGAGTTTCTGCTGAAAAATCAGCTGTTAACCTTATGGGGATTCCCTTGTATGTTATTTGTTGTTTTCCCTTGCTGCTTTCAATATTTTTTCTTTGTATTTACATTTTGATAGTTTGATTAGTATGTGTCTCAGCATGTTTCTCTTTGTGTTTATCCTGTATGGTACTCTCTGTGTTTCCTGAACTTGATTGACTATTTCCTTTCACATGTTAGGGAACTTTTCAACTATAATCTCTTCAAATATTTTCTCAGACCCTTTCTTTTTCTCTTCTTCTTCTGGGACCCCTATAATTCGAATTTTGGTGTGCTTAATGTTGTCCCAGAAGTCTCTGAGACTGTCTTCAATTCCTTTCATTCTTTTTTCTTTATTCTCCCTGACAGTTATTTCCACCATTTTATCTTCCAACTCACTTATCTGTTCTTCTGCTTCAGTTATTCTGTTATTGATTCCTTCTAGGGTACTTTTAATTTCAGTCATTGTATTGTTCATCACTGTTTGCTCTTTATTCTAGGTACTTGTTAATTGTTTCTAGTATTTTCTCCTTTCTGATTATGAGATTTTGGATCATCTTTACTATCATTACTCTGAATTCTTTTTCAGGTTGGTTGCCTATTTCATCTTCATTTATTTGGTCTTTTAGGTTTTTACCTTGCTCCTTCACTTGTAACAAAATTTTTTTTTTTTTTTTTTTTTCTGATGGGCGGTGCTGTATTCCTCTGTTACTTGTTGTTAGGCCTGAAACTTTCAGCCGTCGAGTTTGCAGACAGTTGGATAGAGATGGGTCTTGGTGCTAAGATGAGGAACTCTGGGAGGCCTCACTCTGACTGATATTCCCTGGGGTCTGAGGTTTTCTGTTAGTCTAGTGGTTCGGACTCAGAGCTCCCATCACAGGAGCTTGAGCCTGACCTCCAGCTTGGGAACCAAGATCCTGCAAGCTGGTTGCTGGGGGTTCCTCCCATCCCCTTAGGTGTCTGTGGTCCCCCACCAGTGCCTGGTAGGTGCCCTAGTTGTGAGGAGATGTGAATTCCACGTCCTCATAGCATGCCATCTTGAGTCCACCCCCTGAAACATGATTTTTCACTTCTTGAATAGACATCACTGACATGAAATATTGAAAGCTGATTTTTAAAAGAAGATTGGAACAATCTCTACCAAAGGAAATTGTGCCATAGCTAGTTCACTCTGCCAGAGAAAACAAGGTATTCATAACATATTCTTTCATACTTACTGTTTTTTTTTTGTTTGCTTGGGACACATACAGGTTTTTTTTCTCCCCCAGCTTTATTGTGGTATAATTGACAAATAAAAATTGTATATATTTAAAGTATTTAATGTGATGATTTGATACATATTGCAGAATATTCCACAATCTAATTAACATATCCATCCTCTCATATAGTTACCATTTTGTGTGTATGTGCACGTGTGATAAGAACACTTAAGATCTTCTTTCTTAGCAAATTACAAGTATACAAAACAGTATTATTAATTATATTCACCGTGCTGCACAGTAGATCCCCAGAACCTATTCCTTTTTGTTTTGTTTTGTTTTGTTTTGTTTTGTTTGCGGTATGCAGGCCTCTCACTGCTGTGGCCTTTCCTGCCATGGAGCACAGGCTCCGGACGTGCAGGCCCAGCGGCCATGGCTCACGGGCCCAGCTGCTCCGCGGCACATGGGATCCTCCCAGACTGGGGCATGAACCTGCGTCCCCCGCATCAGCAGGCGGACCCTCAACTACTGCACCACCAGGGAAGCCCCCTATTCCTTTTAAAATGGGAAGTTTTTACACTTTGACCAACATCTCTCTATTTCCCCCTCCCCTCAGTCCCTGGCAACAACCATTCTACTCTCTGGTTCTATGAATTCAACACTTTTAGATTATATATGTGAGATTATATACGGTATATGTAGTTTTTAATATTATATACTAGGAATTAACTTGTGAGGCAAATATATTAAAAACAGAAATGGGCATTAAAAATTGAAGGAAATATTTTGGATACGTAATTTTTATCTCCTTATTTAAGCAGTTGTCAATACCAGGAAACTGAATACTAGGTTAAAACATTTGTTTAAGGTAGCAACTTGTAGAATTGTGTGTGCACCTCATATGGTAGTCAGTATCGTCTTTCAAGCTCCTTTTTCTTTTGTGAGATATTTCTGAAACTCTAGCTTCAACAGGGATACAGGATTGTATAAAGATTATCGTAAATGACAAAAACTCTTCTCAAATAAAGAGTGCCTCTTGTTCTTTGCGTGTCCCCAGCATCTAGATCAGTACCTAGCACAGAGCAGGCAGTTGATGCACATCTGTAGAGTAAGTTAAACAATAATAAGATTTGTTTCTTTTGGATGCTTTAAGCTTTTATTTTTTTCCATGCAGGGACCCAATTTTATTTTCCTATCTGTTGCAGTGTGTGCTTATCATTCCTACTGGTCAGTGAAACTGTCATAGATCTTAAATTATCTAAATCTGACTTATTGGGGCAAAGAGCATGTACTAGAATTTTAACAGGGTATGGCATGAAGAGGCATGTGTTGTCAATTGATAGAAATCCTTAAATTCTGTAACACAGTATCTGGATTAGATTTAATAGGCCATTATCAGCATTTGAGAGAGTGAAATTTAAATATTGTTTTTAGATTTGCACGCAGAAGGGAGAATTAGTCCAGAGAGTGTGGAAGCAAAAAGACCAACAAAAACGCCTGTCAGTGGATATATGCTAATTGTTTAACAAAGTGGAAAAGGAACATATGTTTTAATTGTACACATTTTCCTTGCAGTTAACTTAAGCCATGTCTTCTTCAGACCTGTTTTAGAGGATTCTGGATGTAGTGGCTTATTACTCTTTTCACTGGTCCCAAGACAAAAGCACAGTGACAAGTAATAGGAGGTAAGTCCAATGTGGACAGGGCAGGACTTTGCTGTTGCTTGGGAGTATAGCATCCCCCGAGCACAGAGCAATCCATGGTGGAGCAAGTATTTAATAAGTGGGTGTGAGAGGCCAACAAGAGGAACATCTCTTAATTTCTCTCCATGTTTATAAAATTAAATGCTATAAATTCTTACCAATATTGAATAAGAATTAGAGTAATATTAAATGAATGCCAGAAAGTTAAGCTGACCCTAGAAAGTGTAAAGGAGGTAATAAATGATCAGTGTCAAACACAGGATGAGAAGAGAATGTTTCTGTCTGTGTGGAGATCTTCAGTGTGTCTGCCTTATACAGTTTGAAGTACTGAGGAGTTCCAGAACTCTGGGCATGCCATTATTAATTTTCTAGAGCAAAGGCACACCTAAAGTCAAGCATAAATGATTGTTGAATTGGTTACATTGTTTTTTGCATTATTTACCACTACTTTCCACTTACATTTGATCATCATGAACTAACTGCTTACTAACCAAAATGTCCTCTCATTGTTTTGTTTATTGATTTTACGGTACATTTCCATAGAAAAAATAAAACTTCTTGATAAATGTGATCTCTGAAGATCAATACTTTAGGTAGTTATATTTGTTTTAATATATCATTCTTGTGATTAAGAACTAATTCTCGTTGTTGTGAATATACAATCTTGTTTATGTTTGAAATCCAGTTTCACATGTTTTCTCCTTGGCTTTTGAAAATATTGACAAATTTTCAACATATATCATTTTGGACTCTCATGGTTGAACCACCCTCTTTCTCAGCAGTTAGCAAAATCTTATATGATCAGCCAAATTGGCCCTATTGCTGCCTCTTAACTCTGACTTTTAACAAGTGCCAGAACACTTGGGGAAAATTGCAAGTGGGAGAAATATGAGCATTTGTTGAGATTCTCTACTATCTGATTAGAATATTATGTTTCTTGTCCCTTGTGAAGTAGAATTCTCACTTTTAGAAATTTTCCCCATCCAATAATTTTTCAAAGGCTCCAGGGGAATCCCTGGGCAGTTAAAACTGAGGACTCTTACAAAGTCTTCCTGAAGTCCAGGACCTTGCTGAATGTTTGGGTAAAGAATAACACGCCAAAGTACATATTATATGGTCATTCAGAACAACAAAATCTGCAAAAGCTGAAAGAAATTATAGTCAGAGCTTTTTTAATATACATATTCAACTTTTTAAATGCAGTGATTTATTTACCTTAGCAAGCTAATCTTAAAAATGTAATTTGCTTTCACTCTTTAAACATTCACTCCTGTGAAAGACTGTTAACACTTTTATAGGCCCAGCTGTCACAAAGGTGGAAAATATTCCTATATTTACATCTCTAGTCCTGGTCATCTTGGCATGTTCTAGTCCAGTCCTTATGACATTATAAAGCTATATAATGGAATCTAATAATAATAACCACTGCATATATTTACATAGTGCTTTTAACCTTTAAAACACTTTTTACCTTAGATTTGCTTTAATATTAGGATAATATCTTATGATTATTAAATCATGCTAATTGTTCCTGACCCTAGAAAGCATTAAATAGGTCCCTAACAAATTCTATAACTATTTAAAAAAAAACCAGCCCTGTAACTCTTAGAAGTAACCATATTCCATGTCAAGAAGGTACTGACTCTTCCTTGCTCTGAAGTGCTTGTGCAAAATCTGAAATATTGTTTTTAGTCCAGGAGATTAACCAGCAAGAGCAGCAAATGGGAGTCATTCAGATTATGGGCATTCTGCAAAACAGTCATATGAGGGAATGGTTAATTGGATGAAGTGAATACTTAGGACTTCTTCCATGTGGTACTGTAAGAATAAAGAGCAGTAGATGGAAGTTAAAGAGAGATAGAAATGAGTCCAACTTAAGGAATACATTTATTATACATGCTTGTATCTCCGGTGCCTAGAGTTGTATCTGGCAAATGAGAGTTCACAGGAAATGTTTGTTGCTGTAGATAATCAAAGATGAATATTGAGCTTTCTATAAAAGGAGTGAGCTCATTGTCACTGCATATATCAGGCAGAGGCTGTATAAACTTTGGTTGAAAATGTTGAAAGAATTCCTGCATTGGGAGTGATGTTTGACATGTTCCACCTCTTGGTTTCTTTCCATATTTATGTTTGTAATTCTATAAATTCTTATCCATATTAAATAGCCCTATATTGGTGTCTCTACACTAAATGTAACATTTACAAGGTAGAAGTTTTCTTTTAATGTGAAGGGTTTTCCCCTGACTTTGCAGACTTGAAAGCTTAATTGAGACTTTTAATGAACTGAGCATCTTAGGAATTCACAGCCTCGCTTTCTCAAAACTATCACGACATCAAAATAACCAGTTTCTGACCGTAGAATTCTAATAAGTTGTTTTCTTGCTCAGCCTCAATCTAACTCGTGTTTCTATTTTTAAGTAGAAAATGTCCTTAAGTCTGATGAGAAGTTTGACTTTCAACTCCATTTCTAGTTTCTGATCTGGTTCTACCTTTGGTCAGTGATGTCAGGACCCTAATCTGATGCCACGTGGAGCAACAATAGTGGTCAATCTTGCTTCTTACCTTGGCCTGATTTATACTTCATGCTCCTTTTCCCGACCTTAGCAATCCTTAATACTTCACTAAACACAGCACTCAATAAATATTTGTTACTTTGGTTTTTCTAATATAAGGGTAATCATTCATGAGACAAAAGAAGGATGAGGAAGGGAGTGGGCTAGTATAGAGTGAGGCTGGGTTCTTCAACACCACTCCTTTCTTGTGCTTTATTCTCGGTCCCTTGCCCTCATCCTTCTGCTTACCTTGACAAGTCTTTTATTATAAGGTCACTGAGACCACACACTCCTAGACGTAGAAATACCATATTAACAGATGTTTCTATAATATATTCTCCAAGGCAACACTTGTTTCCAAGTCATCTGACTTGCAATATGCTGACTTGCATTCTGTATTTGCAAGTGTGGGAAGCTCAATTTCTCTCGAAAGATGACTGTGTATTTTTTTTTAAGAATAGACTTTATTTTTATTTTTTGTGGGGCAGTTTCAGATTCACAGCAAAACTTGAGTGGAAGGTACAGTGATTTCTCTTATATCTCCTGCCCCTATACATGTGTAGCTTCCCCCATTATCAATATCACCCACCAGAGTGGCCCATTTGTTATCACTGATGAACGTATATTGACACATAATTATCATGCAGTATCCATAGTTTACATTAGGGTTCATTCTTGGTGTACATTCTATAGATTTGGACAAATTTATAATGATATGTATCCACCATTACAATATCATACAGAATAGTTTCATTGCCTTAAAAGTCATCTGTGCTCCACCTATTTATCTCTCTCTCTCTCTCTCCCTAAACCCCTGGTAACCTTTGATTTCTTAAGATCTCCATACTTTGCCTTTCCCAGAATGTCATATAGTTGGAATCATGCCGTATGTAGCCTTTTCAGATTGGCTGCTTTTACTTTAGTAATATGCATTTGTTTCCTCCATGTCTTTTCATGGCTTGATAGCTCATTTATTTTCAGTGCTGAATAATATTCCACTGTCTGGGTATACCACAGTTTGTTTATCCTTTAATCTACTGAAGGACATCTTGGTTGCTTTGAAGTTTGGCAATTATGAATAAAGCTGCTATAAACATATGTGTACAGATTTTGGTGTGGACATAAGTTTTTCAGTTCATTTGGAAAAATACCAAGGAGAATGATTGTATGATTAGAGTGTGTTTAGTTTTGCAAGGAAGTGCCAAACTGTCTTCCATGAAAAATGTAAAGTGGTTGTACCATTTTGCATTCCCACCAGCAATGAATGATAGTTCCTATTATTCCACATCCTTACAAGCATTTGTTAGTGTCAGCGTTCTGGATTTTGGCTATTCTAATAAGTATGTAGTAGTATCTTAGTATTATTTTAATTTGCATTTCCCCAATGACAGATGATGTGGCACATCTTTTCATGTGCCTGTTTACCATCAGTATATCTTCTTTGGTAAAGTGGCTGCTGTGGTCTTTGGCCTACTTTATTTTACTTTATATTTATTTATTTATTTATTTTTGCCATACGCGGGCCTCTCACTGCTGTGGCCTCTTGTGTTGTGGAGCATAGGCTCCGGACATGCAGGCGCAGCGGCCATGGCTCATGGGCCCAGACACTCCGCGGCATGTGGGATCTTCCCGGACTGGGGCATGAACCTGTGTCCCCTGCATTGGCAGGTGGACTCTCAACCACTGCAGCACCAGGGAAGCCCCTGGCCTATTTTAAAATCAGGCTGGTGGTTTACTTATTGCTGAGTTTTAAGAGTTCTTTGTATATTTTAGATGACAGTCCTTTATCAGATGTGTTTTTTTGCAAATACTTTCCCTCAGTCTGTGGCTTGTCTTTTCATTCCCTTCACAGTGCTTTTCACAGAGCAGAAATTTTTAATTTTAATGAAGTCCAGCTTATTAATTTTTTCTGGATCATGCCTTTGGTATTGTATCTAAAAAGTCATTGCCAAACACAAGGTCATCTAGATTTTCTCATACGTTATCTTCTAGGAATTTTATAGTTTTGCATTTTGCATTTAGGTCTGTGATCCATTTTGAATTAAATTTTTTGAAATGTCTGTGTCTAGATTCTATTTTTTTTTTTTTTTTGCATGTAGGTGTCCAACTATGCCACCATCATTTGTTGAAAAGACTATTTTTCCCCATTGTATGTTGCTCCTTTTTCACAGATCAGTTGACTGCATTTGTGTGAGTTTATTTTGGGGGGCTTTCTACTATGTTCATTGATCTATCTTTCTATCCTTTCAACCATGCCACAATGTATTACTGTAGCTTTGTCGTAAGTCTTTTTTTTTGCTGTACGCGGGCCTCTCACTGTTGTGGCCTCTGCCGTTGCGGAGCACAGGCTCCGGACGCGCAGGCTCAGCGGCCATGGCTCACGGGCCCAGCCGCTCCGCGGCATGTGGGATCTTCCCGGGCCGGGATACGAACCCGTGTCCCCTGCATCAGCAGGCGGACTCTCAACCACTGCGCCACCAGGGAAGCCCTGTAGTAAGTCTTGAAGTCACATAATTTTAATCTTATAACTTTGTTATTCTCCTTCAGTATTGTGTTGGCCATTCTAGGTCTTTTGCCTCTCCGTATAAAATTTAGAATCAGTTTGTTGTTATTCACAAAATAACTTGTTTGGATTTTGACTGGGATTGTGTTCAATTTATAGATCAAATTGAGAAGAATTGATATCTTGATAATATTGTCTCCCTATCCATGAACATGGAATATGTCTCCATTTCTTTAGTCTTCTTTGATTTCTTCTGTCTGAATTTTGTGGTTTTCCTCATATATATTTGTACATTTTTGTTAGACCTAAATATTTCATTTTTGGGAGTGTTGGTATAACCTTGTATCCTGATACCTTGCTTTAATTGTTTACTAGTTTCAGAAGGTTCTTTTTTGGCAGTTCTTTAAGATTTTTCTACATAGACGTTCATGTCATCTTCAAACAAAGACAGTTTATTTCTTCCCCCAGTCAGTGTACCTCTTATTTCCTTTTCTTGTGTTGTTGCATTAACTAGGACTTCCAGTACAATGTTAAAAGTAGTGGTGAGAGGAGACTTTACCTTGTTTCTGACCTTAGTGGGAAAGCTTCTAGTTTCTCACCATTGAGTATGATGTTAGGTGGAGATTTTATATAGACATTTTCTATGAAGTTGAGGGAGGTTCCCCTCTCTTCCTTAGAATTTTATCATGAATGACTGTTGAATTTTGTCATATGCTTTTTCTGCATCTTTCGGTATGTTATTGTGATCTTTATTCTTAGATTGTTGATATGATGGATATTGAAGGTTAAAACAGGTTTGCAAACCTGGGTTAAATCTAACTTGGTCATAGTGTATAATTCTTTTTATACATCATTAGGTTTTATTTGCTAATGTTTTGTTGGGGATTTTTCATCTGTTGATATGTTCATGATAAATATTGATTTATAGTCTTTTTTTCTTGTAATGTCATTGTATAGTTTTGCTGTTAGGTTAATGCTGGCCTCATAGATTGAGAAAGGAAGTATTCCCTGTATTCATCTGCTTCCATCTTTTGAAAGAGATTGTAGAGAATTGGCATAATCTCTTCCTTAAGTGTTTGGTAGAATTTACCAGTAAACCAATCTGCCTGGTGCTTTCTATTTTGGAAGGTTATTAATTATTGATTCAATTTATTTAATGGAAATAGTCTTTTTCTCCTTGTATGAGTTTTGACAGATTGTTTCTTTCAAGGAATTGGCTCATTTTATCTAGGTGAAGAATGAGAAAGCAGATTTGGGGGAGAAGGTAATGAATTCAATTTTTGGCATATTGAGCTTGAGGTATTTAAGGGACAATGATATGGACACATACAGAAGACAGTCATGCATACTTGTTCTAGACCAGAGAACAAGTTCTTGGGTAGAGTTACAGAAGTCAAAAAACACGTAACAGTTGAACTCATCAGTGTGTATACTGAGAAGAGAAAATGTGTCAGGTTGCCACCATGAGTAACATTAAGAGTTAAAGGAAAATATCACTGAAAAGAGGTAGATGTGACTGTAGGAAAAAGTTGTGTCCTGGAAGCCATGAATAAGAAAGACATCAAGGAATTAGGAGTGGTTAATATTATGAGATGCTATATTCAGATCTGGGAACATAAAGTTTGAAAGGAATATGTTGGATTTATCATTTAAAAAATTATTGGTGTCTTTAACAAGAGATTATTATAGTGGAATGGAAGCCAGAGCACATTATTAGTACTCAATCAGCTAAGTGTAATAGAGTCCTGACAAATTTATAAAATGATTGTTTACCTTTCTTATTTCCCTTTTCTTTTTTACATCAGAGAACTAGAACAGTGAGCAGTACAGCTAGTGCTTTAGTGCAGGGTATCTTATCCTCTATTACTATTTTTTTTTTAAGTAATAGCACTTAATGTAACCAGATTTCTATTTTCCCAGCATAGGACTAAGACAGTAACTGTCATTTCTGTGTCCAAGTGGCTAATAAATCTAAAATGGAAGTAGAAGCCAAGTATAATGCACAATTGTTTATTTCTATCTAAATGCATTTGATTTCTTAGTTCTCTTTGGTTTATATTTGGAGAATAGATTTTTTTTCCCATTAAAGATGGTTGGTGCTATTACTTTACATAAGTGAAAGTATAAATAAGTCCAGATGAATTATTATAAGAAAAAAGGTATTTTACCCTGTGACAATATTGGAACATACTAGAAAGGTTTTAAGTAATGTCTACTAATTGAGTTTAAAATCAACATTTAAAAATATAAGCAAAAATTAGTTATAAAAGATGTTTGCAAGAATTTATGGAAAACCTTTATTCTAATTCTTAGTCGTTGTATATAAAAAATTCATTTTTATGTTTATGTCTGCTATAAAATCTTTGTTACCTTATATTTTAAATAAACACTAGTGGTCATTAAAATAAACTTACTGAATGCTATAGGCTACTATTTATGACTACCAGGTAGTGATCAAATTCTCAATTTTTCATTTAAATTTATCATTTTTCTTGCCCTGCATTCCCCTGTGTACAAATATTACTTTTTAAAATAATGTGATTTAGAATGCAAGGATATAGATTTGATTTGAATGGTGTTTTTTTGTTTGTTTCCTGTGAATTGTATTTGTTTCTTGATATTTTGTCTTAACATTTTTTCAGCCATTCTGTTTTATAAAAATACTTGTTTTTTTTTAACAACTTTATTGGAGTATAGTTGCTTTACAATGGTGTGTTAGTTTCTGCTTTATAACAAAGTGAATCAGCTATACATATACATATATCCCCATATCTCCTCCCTCTTACATCTCCCTCCCACCCCCTCCCAATCCCACCCCTCTAGGTGGTCATAGAGCACTGAGGTGATATCCCTGTGCTATGTGGCTGCTTCCCACATTTTACATTTGGTAGTGTATATATGTCCATGCCTCTCTCTCACTTCACACCAGCTTACCCTTCCCCCTCCCCATGTCCTCAAGTCCATTCTCTAGGTCTGCATCTTTATTCCTGTCCTGCCCCTAGGTTCTTCAAAACCATTTTTTTTTTTAGATTCTATATATATGTGCTAGCATATGGTATTTGTTTTTCTCTTTCTGACTTACTTCATTCTGCATGACTGTCTCTAGGTCCATCCACCTCACTAGAAAAAACTCAATTGCATTTCTTTTTATGGTTGAGTAATATTCCATTGTATATATGTGCCACATCTTCTTTATGCATTCATCTGTCTGTGGATACTTAGGTTGCTTCCATGTCTTGGCTATTGTAAATAGAGCTGCAGTGAACATTGTGGAACATCACTCCTTTCGAGTTATGGTTTTCTCAGGGTATATGCCCAGTAGTGAGATTGCTGGGTCGTATGGTAGTTCTATTTTTAGTTTTTTAAGGAACCTCCATACTGTTCTCCATAGTGGCTGTATCAATTTAAATTCCCACCAACAGTGCAAGAGGGTTCCCTTTTCTCCACACCCTCTCTAGCATGTATTGTTTGTAGAGTTTTTGATGATGGTCATTCTGACTGGTGTGAGGTGATACCTCATTGTTGTTTTGACTTGCATTTCTCTAATGATTTGTGGTGTTGAGCATCCTTTTATGTGTTTGTTGGCAATCTGTGTATCTTCTTTGGAGAAATGTCTACGTCTTCTGCCCATTTTTGGATTGGGTTGTTTGCTTTTTTGATATTGAGCTGTGTGAGCTGCTTGTAAATTTTGAGGGTTATCTTTTTTTTTTTTTTTAACATCTTTATTGGAGTATAATTGCTTTACAATGGTGTGTTAGTTTCTGCTTTATAGCAAAGTGAACCAGTTATACATATACATATGTTCCCACATCTCTTCCCTCTTGAGTTTCCCTCCCTCCCACCCTCCCTATCCCACCCCTCTAGGTGGTCACAAACCACCAAGCTGATCTCCTTGGACTATGTGGCTGCTTCCCACTAGCTATCTATTTTACGTTTGGTAGTGTATACATGTCCATGCCACTCTCTCACTTTGTCACATCTTACCTTTCCCCCTCCCTCTCCCCATATCCTCAAGTCCATTCTCTAGTAGGTCTGTGTCTTTATTCCCATCTTATCCTTAGGTTCTTCATCACCTTTTTTTTTTTCTTAGATTCCATATATATGTGTTAGCATATGGTATTTGCTTTTCTCTTTCTGACTTACTTCACACTGTATGACAGACTCTAGATCCATCCACCTCACTACAAATATCTCAATTTCATTTCATTTTATGGCTGAGTAATCCTCCATTGTATGTATGTGCCACATCTTCTTTATCCGTTCATCTGATGATGGACACTTAGGTTGCTTCCATGTCCTGGCTATTGTAAATAGAGCTACAGTGAACATTTTGGTACATGACTCTTTTTGAATTATGGTTTTCTCAGGCTATATGCCCAGTAGTGGGATTGCTGGGTCATATGGTAGTTCTATTTTTAGTTTTCTAAGGAACCTCCATACTTTTCTCCATAGTGGCTGTATCAATTTACATTCCCACCAAAAGTGCAAGAGTGTTCCCTTTTCTCCACACCCTCTCCAGCATTTATTGTTTCTAGATTTTTTGCTGATGGCCATTCTGACTGGTGTGAC
This sequence comes from Lipotes vexillifer, assembly GCF_000442215.2. Lineage (NCBI taxonomy): Eukaryota > Metazoa > Chordata > Mammalia > Artiodactyla > Lipotidae > Lipotes > Lipotes vexillifer. Next base: position 937,213 of record NW_006799230.1, on the reverse strand, counting down.
ATTATATCTCATTGTAGTTTTGATTTGCATTTCTCTAATGATTAATGATGTTGAGCATTCTTTCATGTGTTTGTTGGAAGTCTGTATATCTTCTTTGGAGAAATGTCTAGGTCTTCTGCCCATTTTTGGATTGGGTTGTTTGGTTTTTTGTTATTGAGCTGCATGAGCTGCTTGTAAATTTTGGAGATTAATCCTTTGTCACTTGCTTCATTTGCAAATATTTTCTCCCATCATGAGGGTTGTCTTTTCCTCTTGTTTATGGTTTCCTTTCCTGTGCAAAAGCTTTTAAGTTTCATTACGTCCCATTTGTTTATTTTTGGTTTTATTTCCATTTCTCTAGGAGGTGGGTCAAAAAGGATCTTGCTGTGATTTATGTCATAGAGTGTTCTGCGTATGTTTTCCTCGAAGGGTTTGGTAGTGTCTGGTCTTACATTTAGGTCTTTAATCCATTTTGCTATAAACTTCCCTGTTAGAACTGCTTTTGCTTCCTCCCATAGGTTTTGCGTCATCGTATTTTCATTGTCATTTGTTTCTGGGTATTTTTTGATTTCCTCTTTGATTTCTTCAGTGGTCTCTTGGTTATTTAGTAATGTATTGTTTAGCTTCCACGTGTTTGTATTTTTTACAGTTTTTTCCCTGTAATTGATAGCTAGTATCATAGCATTGTGGTCAGAAAAGATGCTTGATATGATTTCAGTTTTCTTAAATTTACCAAGGCTTTATAGTGACCCAAGATATGATCTATCCTGGAGAATGTTCCATGAGCACTTGAGAAGAGGTGTATTCTGTTGTTTTTGGATTGATTGTCCTATAAATATCCCTTAAGTCCATCTTGTTTAATGTGTCATTTAAAGTTTGTGCTTCCTTATTTATTTTCATTTTGGTTGATCTGTCCATTGGTGAAAGTGGGGTGTTAAAGTCCTCTACTATTATTTTGTTACTGTTGATTTCCCCTTTTATGGCTGTAGCATTTGCCTTATATATTGAGGTGCTCCTATATTGGGTGCATAAATATTTATAATTGTTACATCTTCTTCTTGGATTGATCCCTTGATCATTTTGTAGTGTCCTTCTTTGTCTCCTATAATAGTCTTTATTTTAAAGTCTATTTTGTGTGATATAAGAATTACTACTCCAGCTTTCTTTTGATTTCCGTTTGCGTGGAATATCTTTTTCCATCCCCTCACTTTCAGTCAGTATGTGTCCCTAGGTCTGAAGTGGGTCTCTTGTAGACAGCATATGTATGGGTCTTGTCTTTGTATCCATTCAACCAGTCTATGTCATTTGGTTGGAGCATTTAATTCATTTACATTTAAAGTAGTTATCAATATGTATGTTCCTAGTACCATTTTCTTAATTGTTTTGGGTTTGTTATTGTAGGTCTGTGCCTTCTCTTGTGTTTCCTGCCTAGAGAAGTTCCTTTAGCATTTGTTGTAAAGCTGGTTTGGTGGTGCCGAATTCTCTTAGCTTTTGCTTGTCTGTAAAGGTTTTAATTTCTCCATCAAATCTGAGTGAGATCCTTGCGGGATAGAGTAATCTTGGTTGTAGGTTCTTCCCTTTCATCACTTTAATTATGGCCTGCCACTCCCTTCTGGCTTTACAGAGTTTCTGATGAAAGATCAGCTGTTAACCTTATGGGGATTCCCTTATATGTTATATGTTGTTTTTCCATTGCTGCTTTTAATACTTTTTCTTTGTATTTAACTTTTGATAGTTTGATTAATATGTGTCTTGGCATTTTTCTCCTTGGAATTATCCTTTATGGGACTCTCTGCCCTTCCTGGACTTGATTGACTATTTCCTTTCCCATATTAGGGAAGTTTTCAATTATAATCTCTTCAAATATTTTCTCAGTCCCTTTCTTTTTCTCTTCTTCTTCTAGGACCCTTATAATTCGAATGTTGGTGCACTTAATGTTGTCCCAGAGGTGTCTAAAACTGTCCTCAATTCTTTTCATTCTTTTGTTTTTTATTCTGCTCTGTGGTAGTTATTTCCACTATTTTATTTTCCATGTCACTTTTTTGTTCTTCTGCCTCTGTTATTCTGCTATTGATTCCTTTTAGAGAATTTTAAATTTCTTTTATTGTGCTGTTCATCATTGTTTGTTTGCTCTTTAGTTCTTCTAGATCCTTGTTAAACGTTTCTTGTATTTTCTCCATTCTATTACCAAGATTTTGGATCATCTTTACTATCATTACTCTCAATTCTTTTTCACGCAGACTGCCTATTTCCTTTTCAGTTGTTTGGTTTGGTGAGTTTTTAACCTTGCTCCTTCATCTGCTGTGTGTTTCTCTGTCTCCTCATTTTGCTTAATTTACTGTGTTTGGCGTCTCCTTTTCACAGGCTGTATGTTCGTAGTTTTCCATTGTTTTTGGTGTCTGTCCCCAGTGGGTGAGGTTGGGTTAGTGGGTTTTGTAGGCTTCCTGGTAGAGGGACTGGTGCCTGTATTCTGTTGGGTGAAGCTGGATCTTCTCTTTCTGGTGGGCAGGACCACATCCAGTGGTGTGTTTTGGGATGTCTGTGACCTTAATATGATTTTAGGCAGCCTCTTTGCTAATGGGTGGGGTCATGTTCCTGTCTTGCTAGTTGTTTGTTATAGGGTGTTCAGCACTGTAGCTTGCTGGTTCTTGAGTGGAGCTGAGTCTTAGCATTGAGAGGGAGATCTCTGGGAGAGCTTTCACCATTTGATATTATGTGGAGCCAGGACTTCTCTGGTGGACCAATGTCCTGAACTTGGCTCTCCCACCTCACACGCACAGGCCTGACACACAACTGGAGCACCAAGACTCTGTTAGCCACACGGTATGAGTTGAGAGCTTGAGATTCAGTGTAGAACCAGACAGATGAGTCCCTCATCTCATGGAGCACACTTCCACTAAATGCACTAAATGCATAGTAGCACTATGCACTTCTTTCTGTCTTTTTAAATGTAATCCTCTAAATCAGTCTGCAGGAATTTTCCTCGAACTTCAGTTTCTTCAGAGGAAAATGTCTAGGTAAGCCATGCAGAAATTAGCTGTAGGGAGCCTGTGCAGAGGCCTTGCACCTTACACATTGGATTAGAGCTCCCAGCACAGAACTGCTGCACCTGATGCCTCGGCTTGGCGGGCCTGCATGGATACTGCCACTTCTGTTACTTTTAAAAAATGTCTTCAATGTAATGTCTCAAGGTTTTAAACTAATTAATGGATGCTGTTTTTCTTCCCTAGAATTTGGTTCCTTGACCACTAATCTCAACTTTTATTTTCAAATCAAGGTCTGACCTTTGTCACCTTCCTTAGAATATATTCCTTTTGATCCCTAGTGGACTTTGGAATATAGGCATTTGGAAACCTGTTCTGTTTATTATTCAACAATGAGAATATGAGTTGTATTAGGAAATTGGGTCTAATTTCAACAGGGTTGCTGAGAGACTATATTTTGTATTTTATTTCCTAATAGATTTTCCATCTGACAGTGAAAAAAGAGAAAATAGATGTCTTTTAGGAAGCAAAACAAAAGTGTTCTTTATTGGTCATTGGAAGAGTGTCTCTTGGATAATAATGGATGTAGATTATGTGTTAAAATTCAAAAGCACAGAAAGCATACAGAGCAGTGATTTCTAATATTAAAATATGTTCTGAAATATTTTTCTAACTTCAATCAAACAGTTTACTACTACTGTAAAAACACATTTAGTGTTCTTTCCTTTTTGGGATTCAACCATTAGGTGAATTAATATTTAATATTACAGGCAAACCATTTAATTTTTAAAATGATTCTTGAGTCTTAACATAATCACTTTATTTTGAGGTGATTAAAGACAGTGAAACATGGAGTAAAACCTGAACCTGGAATACAGCCAAAGAAATTACAAATTATTTTTATTTTCATTTTGTTTTACTTTGTAATACTTTTTCTCTATGTGTGAGGTATGATGGACTAAACATGTCTTAGATGATTTTCAATTTACAGATGTTTACTGAGTCTTTATTATGTAGAATACTAAGTACAGAGTAAACCAAGAAACGTGGAAAATATCAATGAATGAAAGAAACATAGGAATTACCAAAATCATGAGAATCTTTTCATAATGTTATTATATACTACTGTCTGCTCTAGGCAGTTTATACATTTTTAAAATGCAAATATTTTAGATATAAATTGGTAAAAAGTTAAATTCACAACATACAGTAGATCACAGCTGTTAATGGTCTTTGGGCTATATTCTGTAGTTAAAGTAAGAGAGCTGTAGAGGATTGCTACAAAAAGTTCCTCTCTTGTGTCTATTTCTGTAGTCATTTGAAAAGAATATAAGAAAAGGAAGGACTGAAAAAATAGATCAAGCTGTATTTGAACAACAGACAGTGAAATCAATAGCTGTTCTGACTGTCAGTGCTATCAAATGAGTTTTTTCCAGCTGTACTCAAAATAAGTAGTTTGCTCCTGTTTGAGAATTTGATACACATATCATTTACCGGAAGCCCACGGTTGTATTGAATAGGCAGCTGAAGGTAAAGTCAGAAAAGTTTTAAACAGTATTTATAGTTCTAAGTAAGTAAATCCCTTTAACATTTTTGAAATGTGTTCTTTACAGATTCCCTTGCTTATAAATTCTCTCTGAGAGATCTGCTGATGTAGTAGGAATATTTTTAAACAAGGAAGTTCAGGAAATCCAGAGTATTAAGAGTACAATCTTCCCAGCTCTTGTTTATTTGCTTGCTTCTTTTGACAAGTTCTCAAAAGTGCTCCTCTTGCAGTACTAAATTTATTATGTTATGTTTATTGTCATGACCTACTGTTGAGATGGCTAGGATCATTCTCAGTTTATTCATGAACTGCTTTTCTTTACCAGAGTGAAGAGGAGACAAAATTGCATATTTATTGCAATTAATTTTAAAAAATGGCCTTAAACTCCTAAGTAGAAGGCCTGCCTTAAATGAGATTGAGAGAATCATTTTGGAGATTTTCCTAATTTAATTACAATCAATAGAAAATAAGTCAAAGTATTTTATCCAAAACCCAGTAGAATTTATTAAGAGGTTACTGGGTTATTCCAAGGAAAATTTAAATAATTAGTCCTTAGCAAGAGCAAAAACCAGACAGTGCTGTGACTTTTAGCAGCCACAATATACTCAAAATCTTCTTATGGAAGGGGGCAGACATGTGGACCTGGAAAGAACACTAGAGATCCAAATGTTCTCCTTGCACTTCTGGCCCAGAGTCTATCCTACTAGCATACCAAGAGGCTTTTCACGGCATTTCTCCTTTCAGGCTGTTCTCTCTTTCAGACTCATACCATAAAATTGACACTCTAAAATTTATTATTATGAAGGTAAGGAACAGTAAACTCAAAGGAACATTGCCCAATGTCCAGAGTACAGATAGTCTAAGCTCTACACCCAGGCTTATCCTAGATGGGGTGTATCTTACTCTTGAAAGTATAGCTCTTGTCTCACACAGCTTTTTCCTTTTAAATTACCAGGATGGCCCATATGATGGTCACTAGAATCCCAGCATTTTTGAAAAGAACGTCTTTCCTCCTATCGTGTCCCAACTGCTTCTGATCTAATCTTTTCACCCTGACCTTATACCCAAGCCATTGTTCTGCCTTCATGTTTTATCCTACCATTCACCATCAACCCTCATCTTTAGCTTTTCCTCTTGGTCTGCTTTCCTGACTTTGAACATGGCTTTCCTTTTTTGTCACAACATGGAGATGGTTATTTTGCCTTAGGAAATTTAGAATAATCACTCCTCGAACCTAGCAAAATCCCTTTAGATGATGTTCCCACTAGTATCACCCTAGACATAGAAATGGAATCAATAAAGGAATTGATAGGTCTAGAGGGGAATTCTTCAAGAAATGTAGTTTTGAAACAATAGATCAAGAGTTACTGTAAGACAAGCATATTATTTGCTTTTAAATATGTAGATATTCTATGATAAAATACAAATTTTAAGAAATATTTTTGTAGTCAACTATATAAATGATTTAGATATAGCACGTTAGTGTCTAAACATGTATATAGTTTTGAACATCTCATGATCAGTGACAGTATTCACATCCAAATCATTTGGAACTGACCTTTACAATCTTTAAAATATCTCTATTCACTATGCCTTATTCTAGTAATTTGGTTGAGTAAATAGTACTTGAGATTTAATTGGTCATTGTATAGGATTTCTAGTTCTTACAAATTATCAGTATATTCAAAATTTAAATTATAACTTATGACTACTGCATGAATATGGACAGCATAGTGTATTTTCTTAAGTTGTTTTTCAGAACTCTGATTAATATTTATAACATGAATATTATTCAAATTTTAATTTATTCCAAGTATAATGTATTCAATTAAGCATACTTTAAAAAGCATGATGTTACCTGGTTACAAAATCTATTCCTTAAGAAGAAAAGAGAAATGAGTCCAATCATTTTGGGCATTGTGCCACTACTCCTAGCACTCCATTTTTCCTGGCCACTGCAGTTATTTCCTAGAGTACAGCAGTTTCTTAGGGCTTCAGTGGATAGCAATGTATTTCACAGAAGTCACTAGGTTTCTCTCCATTCTCCCGGACACTGCTGCCCCAATGCTAATACTTTGAAGTCTCTTAACAGGTTTCCCATATTTCCTTGATCACTACCTGTGATTTACTGAGTCTTCATGATGCTAAAGCTGCCTCATGGTCTATAGGAAAGTGGAAGGTGCATATCTGTTTACATTACACTATCTGTGTGCTTTTGACACAGTCTTAAGAAACAGAGTGAGGGCTGCATTTCAGCATCCGATCATCCTCTCAGCTGCAAGTTCTTGTGCCCAGTAGCAAGGAAGGCAGGAGTGTTGCTGAACGTTGCTCCAAGAAAACTACATGCACCAGCTTTGTGAAGACTCCAACCTATCAGCAGAGAACATTAGCATCAAATAGAGCAGACTGAAACAGTAACAGAGAAGAAAGTAATGTTTTAATATTTTTCTTCCTGCCCTCAGTAGGAGTGAAACTAGTGCCTAGAAAAGGAAGATGAGATGTCTCTGAGTCTGGCCAACCATGTACCCTCCCCACTCTTAGCAAGCAGGACTCAGTTCTACTTCAATGTGGGGTTGGGGGATGGGAGGATACAAACATGGAAACAAGTTTAAAAGCAAACGTTTAAACAAGATCAGAACTGAGTCTTAAAAATAAAATGAGACAGTAATAATAGCCAAATATAACAAGAAAGAGATAGAATTTAGCCAAGATACCAAGTGGAACATAATACAGCTGAAATGCTATTACTGGGAAAATTAAAATAATTTTATGCTTATACCCTGATGACTAGAAACTCTTTAGTAAATTGGTTACATATTAAACTATAAGGGCTTGAATAATAATAAAAAGGAAATATAAGCCAAAGTAAATTGCTTAACCTTATTTATAAATTGTTCAGCTATTACATATTATCTTCTCTGTTCTTCTGCCTCCATCTTATTTTTCTTTCGAACTCAGCAGTTTTGTAGATATTATGAGCTATAGCCACACTTTGCTTGTTTACATTGCCAAGTTTCATGTTTTTGGATATGTCCTTTAAGAACTTTGCAGCATACTCAATCTCTGCTTCAGTTTCTGAAATCTGGTCATTTTAATTCTGGATGGCACTGTCTTTTAATTTTAAAAAAAGGAACATAGTGTTCCGTAAATGTGCTATAAAAGAAGACTATTTACATGTATATTTTGATGATCCTCAACTTCTCTAATGACATGTATTTTCTTATGCAGTTTCTTTTTTTTAAAATTTATTTATTTATTTATGGCTGTGTTGGGTCTTCGTTTTTGTGCGAGGGCTTTCTCTAGTTGCGGCAGGTGGGGGCCACTCTTCATCCCAGTGCACGGGCCTCTCACCATCGCTGCCTCTCCTGTTCTCTGCGGAGCACAGGCTCCAGACGTGCAGGCTCAGTAATTGTGGCTCACAGGCCCAGTTGCTCCGCGGCATGTGGGATCCTCCCAGACCAGGGCTCGAACCCGTGTCCCCTGCATTGGCAGGCAGAATCCCAACCACTGCGCCACCGGGGAAGCCCCTATGCAGTTTCTTTTTATTGCTTGCAAATGTGAGATGAAAGTGACACTATTTAAGAGAACTGAAAAATGGATCTAAAATTTTTCAGTGAATTTTATTTTGTGAAAATAATTTTTTTCTTTGTGTCATTTATATTTCCAGTGAACTGGAAACTTTGGATTTCAGAAATTCAAGGTGAAAACGTGTTGAATCCATTTATTTAAAGCAATATATTAATCAGAAGAAAAAAATTATTTTAATGTAACTATTTCTCAGAATCACTGGTTTATTTTGAAATGTGTATATGCATCACTGGATTTTATTTTCCAAAGAAATTCAAACTATGTATAATAAAATATATAATAAAATATACAATATATTAATAAAATATAACATATAAATATATTTTAATATATAATATAATAAAATATAACAAACTATGCATAATAAAATTCTAATATAAATTGTACTGGAATTAAAAATATATTAATGAAAATTTAATATATTTATGTTTTACATTTCCAGAAAGAAAAGTAAACATAGTTCTAATGTACAAACAGTATTGACTTGAGAATATTAGAATTATTCAAAATACAGTTTTTTTATATTATTTCAGTATTAGACTTCTTACTAGACTTGCGAGATAACCTATTCTCATGGGTGAAATATTTACTCATCAAATACTTGGTTGGATAATTTCTGTGTATGGCTTATATATGCATTTTATTATTTGTTTCAAGTTCATGGTGAAATTGTTGGACACAGTATCCAATTCTGAGATTACAAACTTTTCAGAGCTAATAGCACCCTGCTTATTGGCTATTGGTGGAATGTTAAGATCTAATGGTGATGCTCCTATTTGGCTAAACAATGATATAATACTTATTAACTCACAAAACCTGGACTTACATCAAGGACTCCAAAATTCTCAGTTTAGTGTTATATTTCCCCTACCCCCATGCTGTCTGATTTTTAGGTAAACTTTTCTTTTCAGCAAAAGACTGTGATGTGACTGAATTTAAAGAGTGTATGAGTTATGTCACATGTAAAAGACGTTGAAATTCTTGGAAAGCAAGAAAATAGTATGAGGTGATAGAAGATTGTCACTCTATTTCTTATCTCTTCAGTTCCCTTACTAATATACCTTTGAAGCCAGCATTTAAAAAAATTCTCAACAGCCAACACTAACTCCTTTGAGAGGATAGAAAGAGGAAGGATTAGAAAAAAATAGCATTACAGAGCATCATAAGACTGTTGAGCTACTGAAAGGGATTTAAATCTTTAAAGAACCTAGGATGTGGGCTTCCCTGGTGGTGCAGTGGTTGAGAGTCCTCCTGCCGATGCAGGGGACACGGGTTCATGCCTCGGTCCGGGAAGAGCCCACATGCGTTCAGCGGCTAGGCCCGTGAGCCAGGGCCACTGAGCATGCGCGTCTGGAGCCTGTGCTCCGCAGGCCTGTGTACCGCAAAAAAAAAAAAAAAGAATAGGATGTAGTCTTTCCTTGTTATTGTGGAGAGAATACACAAAAATGTAGTTAAAATTTAAAATAGTCTAGGAGTAATACAGTCAATGAAGTCTTTGACATTTTTAATAGTATTATCAAAAATATGGAAATAGTATAATTTTAAAGAATAAAGTTCATTTTCTAAGAGGAGAGTATGTGTGACTTCAGTACTCAAGAACTGCAATTTTTTGAAATTCATCAATTTCAGGATGAAATACAAATTCCTTAACTTAGTAAACAGGAGACTTTGTACTTGGCCACTCTCCAGCTTCTTTTTTGGACACTTATGTATTGCAATATGATTGCCAGTGTAGTGTTAACACTTCTATCACATCACATGATTATCATTTCTTTTTTGTTTGGAATAATTAAGATTTAGTCTCAGTAAATTTGATTGTAATAAAGTGTTGTTGTCTATAGATTCACTGTACTGTGCATTAGATATCTAGGATTTATTTACTACAGGTTGTAAAATTGTACCATTAATTTGTACCCTTAATCAACATCTCTCTGTCCCTCCACCCCCCAGCTCCTGTTAACCATCATTTTACTCTGTTTTTGAGTTTGGCTTTTTTAGATTCCACATATAAGTGCTATTACACAGTGTTTGTCTTTTTCTGTCTTATTTCACTTAGCATAATGTCCTCAAGGTCCATCCATGTTGTCACAAATGGTAGTATTTCTTTTTTTCTCATGGCTAATAAACAATATTCATGTGTGTGTGTGTGTGTGTGTGTGTGTGTGTGTGTGTGTGTGTGTGTGTGTGTATGTATGACATCTTTATCCACTCATGTGTTGACAGTTTGTTTCCATATCTTGACTATTATAAATAATGCTATCAATAAACATAAGAATGCATATATCTCTTCAATATTCTGTTTTCATTTCCTTTGTGTATATACTAAGAAGTGGAATCACTGGATCATATAGTAGTTCTATTTTTAATTTTGGGGGGAACTCTCATACTGTTTTCCGTAGGGGCTGCACAAATTTACGTTCCGACCAACAGTGCATGAGGGTTCCCTTTTCTCCACATCCTCACCAACACTCATTTCTTGTTTCTGTTTTTGTTTCTTTTTTTTGATAATAGCCATTCTAACTGGTGTGAGGTGATATCTCATGGTGGTTTTGATTTGCATTTCCCTGTTGATTAGTGATGTTGAGCATCTTTTTATGTAACTTGCCCCACCTCTTTAGCTTTGCTTCTTCCTCCTCCCGAATCTTCCTTGTGTTTTAAAATTCCTGGATAGTTGCAGTTGCCTAAACTTTCTTCTGTATGTTTTGAAAATGTTTGTTTCTCTGTCATCCCTCAGCTCATTTTTTTAATATTCAGCTTGAGAGAGTGCCACTCTGTGCAATGGTAGCATTCTGTGTAATCCTTCATCTAATAATTTTCAAGTGATTTTTAAGCTGGCTTCTCCAGTGCTAAGTGAGGAAACGCACCTTTTATCTCCTTACCCATAACACATCTGGTGCATACTCAGAAAATATTTCTTCCATAAATAAATAGATGAATGATATTAGAGTTATGAAGTTCAGATGAACAGAAACCAAGTATATGTGCCCAATTAGAAGGAATTATTTCCCTTCTCCAGCAGATAAGGCCTTGTCTACCTTCTATGAGCATAGTTTATTCTTTTTCTCTGAAATTTTCTCCTAGAAAAAAAATCAGTACTATGAAAGTGTTCTTGAATCCACACATTATTCAGAAAATAATGGCATTTAGAGTTTTACAAATTGAAATGTCTTTTGTCACACCCAGTGATATCAGCTAGGTTCACCTCTGATATCATTGAGTTTGTTATAGTTCATTTCTTTATGGATGGGTCAACTTACGATATTAAAGACATAAGCAGTACAGAAATTTCAGCTAAACACAGATGGAACAGGATCAGAGGGCCTCACATCAGTTAATGTAATCTGTATTCCTACAAATGAGTTTCAACTGGCCTCAGTAAAATTGGAATTTGCTTACAATAAAACCAGGAAGGAGACTGAATATCTAGACAAATGTTTACAGTGGACTAACTCCTATTAATAATCAGAGTTCTCAGACCTTTAAAATGTAGTTTTTATTAAAATTATTAGACACACACAGTGCCCCTATATTGGACTTTTTCTTTCTAGTCAATCATTGTATTTACAAAAGAAGGCTAGAATGTTTTTGTTTTTTCATATTAAGCTTTAGCTAAAAAATACAGTTCTCTATTTGCATTGGAAAAAACTTCTCCCCTTACAGGGATGTATTTTTTTCATTTGTATTTTACTCACAAAAGAGGAATTTTAGGCTCTTGGCCTATTCTGATTTTAATTATCTTCACACTATTTTCAATACTCTCTTTACTATGCATTTCAATTTGCCTTCCATAAAGTCTTTCAGTGTCATGTGAGTTGAAGAGATGCTTACATTTTAGATAGAAGAAAAGAACTCAAAGCAACTTCAACAGCTAGGATACTCACATTATCATTATTTTAATTTTTGTCCATTTATCCTAACTATATTTTGTTTCTAATTGATGGATTTTGCCTATTTAGGAAGAGTATATTACTCTATATTAAGCTTGATTTCTATTCCTTATTTTGACCCAAGGAGCTTAAAAGCAAGGCCTAGAACCTCTTTATTTGCTCTGATGTTGTCATCCCCATCTTAAAGACTTTTATTTAGAAATTTCTGAGAGCAGTTCCCATAAGTCACTGCAAAGACTCAAATATAAAGCAATTTATTATTTTTTATTTCTGACAGAAATCTTTTTTTTTCAAATGTAAGCTTAATTTAATTCTAAACTTGAACATCAAATTCCACAGCTAATGAACCGCACATAATGAGCTCATTTTAGAACCATGTTTGAGTGTAGATCTGTCAAACTAGAATCCCACACTCAATTTCAGTCTTATTTTCTCTCAGCTCCCCTACACACCCAATTAGTCACCAATTCCCATCCATTTTATAGAACTATCTACAAAATCTGTCCACTGCTTTCTGTTTATTTTGCTATGGCCTTCACTCAGGCCTTTATAATTTCCATCTTGAATTATTCCCTTCCAACCAGTCTCCCTGATACCAGTCCTTTGTTATCCTAGATCAGACATACACTGATCCCAGAGCCATATTCTTTTTTTTTTTAACATCTTTATTGGAGTATAATTGCTTTACAATGGTATGTTAGTTCTGCTTCATAACAAAGTGAATCAGTTATACATATATCCCCATATCTGCTCCCTCTTGTGTCTCCCTCCCACCCTCCCCATCCCGCACCTCTAGGTGGTCACTAAGCACCAAGCTGATCTCCCTGTGCTATGTGGCTACTTCCCACTAGCTATCTATTTTACGTTTGATAGTGTATATATGTCCATGTCACTCTCTCACTTTGCCCTTCCCCCTCCCAATGTCCTCAGTCCATTCTCTACGTCTGTGTCTTTATTCCTGTCCTGCCCCTAGGTTCTTCAAAACCAATTTTTTTGTTTTGTTTTAGATTCTATATATATGTGTTAACATATGGTATTTGTTTTTCTCTTTCTGACTTATTTCACTCTGTATGACAGACTCTAGTTCCATCCACCTCGCTACAAATAACTCAATTTTGTTTCTTTTTATGGTTGAGTAATATTCTGTTGTTTATATGTGCCACATCTTCTTTATCCATTCATCTGTTGATGGACACTTAGGTTGCTTCCATGTCCTAGCTATTGGAAATAGAGCTGCAAAAAAACATTGTGGTACATGTATCATTTTGAATTATGGTTTTCTCAGGGTATATGCCCAGTAGTGGGATTGCTGGATCATATGGTACTTCTATTTTTAGTTTTTCAAGGAACCTCCATACTGTTCTCCATAGTGGCTGTATCAATTTACATTCCCACCAACACTGCAAGAGAGTTCCCTTTTCTCCACACCCTCTCCAGCATTTATTGTTTCTAGATTTTTTGGTGATGGCCATTCTGACTGGTGTGAGGTGATACCTCACTGTAGTTTTTATTTGCATTTCTCTAATGATTAATGATGTTGAGCATTCTTTCATGTGTTTGTTGGAAGTCTGTATATCTTCTTTGGAGAAATGTCTGTTTAGGTCTTCGGCCCATTTTTGGACTGAGTCGTTTGATTTTTGATATTGAGCTGCATGGGCTGCTTGTAAATTTTGGAGATTAATCCTTTGTCAGTTGCTTCATTTGCAAATATTTTCTCCCATTCTGAGGGTTGTCTTTTTGTCTTGTTTATGTTTTCCTTTCCTGTACAAAAGCTTTTAAGTTTCATTAAGTCCCATTTTTTATTTCATTTCCGTTTATCTAGGAGGTGGGTCAAAAGGGATCTTGCTGTGCTTTATGTCATAGTGTTCTGCCTATGTTTCCCTCTAAGGGTTTATAGTGTCTGGCCTTACATTTATGTCTTTAATCCATTTTGAGTTTATTTTTATGTATGGTGTTAAGGAGTGTTCTAATTTCATTCTTTTACATGTAGCTGTCCAGTTTTCCAGCACCACTTATTGAAGAGGCAGTCTTTTCTCCATTGTATATTCTTGCCTCCTTTATCAAAAATAAGGTGACCCATATGTGTATAGGTTTATCTCTGGGCTTTCTATCCTGTTCCATTGGTCTATCTTTCTGTTTTTGTGCCAGTATCATACTGTCTTGATTACTGTACCTTTGTAGTATAGTCTGAAGTCAGGGAGCCTGATTCCTCTACCTCCATTTCTCTTTCTCAAAATTGCATTGGTTATTTGGGGTCTTCTGTGTTTCCATACAAATTGTGAAATTTTTTGTTCTAGTTCTGTGAAAATGCCATTGATAGTTTGATAGGAATTGCATTGAATCTGTAGATTGCTTTGGGTAGTGTAGTCATTTTCACAATGTTGATTCTTCCAATCCAAGAACATGGTATATCTCTCCATTTGTTTCTATCATGTTTAATTTCTTTCACCAGTGTCTTATAGTTTTCTGCATGCAGGTCTTTTGTCTCCTTAGGTAGGTTTATTCCTAGGTATTTTATTCTTTTTGTTGCAGTGGTAAATGGGAGGGTTTTCTCAGTTTCTCTTTCAGATAGTTCATCATTATTGTATAGGAATACAAGAGATTTCTGTGCATTAATTTTGTATCCTGCTACTTTACCAAATTAATTGATTAGCTCTAGTAGTTTTCTGGTAGTATGTTTAGGATTGTCTGTGTATAGTATCATGTCATCTGTGAACAATGACAGCTTTACTTCTTCTTTTCCAATTTGGATTCCTTTTATTTCTATTTCTTCTCTGATTGCTGTGGCTAAAACTTCCAAAATTATGTTGATTAATAGTGGTAAGAGTGGGCAACCTTGTCTTGTTCCTGATCTTAGTGGAAATGATTTCATTTTTTCATTTCATGAAATGAAATGATTTCATTTTTTCATTTCATTTCATTTTCATTTCATTCAGTTTTTTACCACTGAGAACACTGTTGGCTGTGGGTTTGTCATATATGGTATTTATTATTTTGATATAAGTTTACTCTATGTCTAGTTTCTGGAGGGTTTTTATCATAAATCAGTGTTGAATTTCATTGAAAGATTTTTCTGCATCTATTGAGATTATCATATGGTTTTTCTCCAATTTTTTAATACAGTATATCACATTGATGGCTTTGCATATATTGAAGAATCCTTGCATTCCTTGGATAAACCCCACTTGATCATGGTGAATGATCCTTTTAATGTGCTGTTTGATTCTGTTTGCTAGTATTTTGTTGAGGATTTTTGCATCTATGTTCATCAGTGATATTAGCCTGTAGTTTTTCTTTCTTTGTGACATCTTTGTCTCATTTTGGTATCACAGTGATGGTGGCCTCATAGAATGAGTTTGGGAGTGTTCCTCCCTCTGCTATATCTTGGAAGAACTTGAGAAGGATAGGTGTTAGCTCTTTTCTAAATGTTTGATAGAATTCTCCTGTGAAGCCATCTGGTCTTGGGCTTTTGTTTGTTGGAAGATTTTTAATCACGATTTCAATTTCAGTGCTTGTGATTGGTCTGCTTATATTTTCTATTTCTTCCTGGTTCAGTTTCAGAAGGTTGTGCTTTTCTAAGAATTTGTCCATTTCTTCCAAGTTGTCCTCTTTTTGGCATATAGTTACTTGTAGTAATCTCTCATGATCTTTTGTATTTCTTCAGTGTCAGTTTTACTTCTCCTTTTCATTTCTAATTCTATTGATTTGAGTCTTCTCCCTGTTTTTCTTGATGAGTCTGGCCAGTGGTTTATCAATTTTGTTTATCTTCTCAAAGAACCAGCTTTTAGTTGTATTGATCTTTGCTAATGTTTCCTTCATTTCTTTTACATTTGATTCTGATCTCACCTTTATGATTTCTTTCCTTCTGCTAACTCTGTAGTTTTTTTTGTTCTTCTTTCTCTAATTGCTTTAGGTGAAAGGTTAGGTTGTTTATTTGCGATGTTTCTTGTTTCTTGATGTAGGATTGTATTGCTATAAACTTCCCTCCTAGAACTGCTTTTGCTGCATCCCATAGGTTTTGGGTCATCGTGTTTTCACTGTTTAGGTATGTTTTGATTTCCTCTTTGATTTCTTCAGTGATCTCTTGGTTATTAAGTCATGTCTTGTTTAACCTCTATGTGTTTGTATATTTTTACAGATTTTTTTTCCTGTAATTGATAGCTAGTATCATAGTGTTGTGGTCAGAAAAGATACTTGATACGATTTCAATTTTGTTAAATTTACCAAGGCTTGATTTGTGACCCATGATACGATCTGTCCTGGAGAATGTTCAGTGAGCAATTGAGAAGAAAGTGTATTCTGTTGTTTTTGGATGGAATGTCCTATAAATATATTAAGTCCATCTTGTTTAATGTATCATTTAAAGCTTGTGTTTCCTTCTTTATTTTCATTTTGGATGATCTGTCCATTGGTGAAAGTGGGGTGTTAAAGTCCCCTACTATGATTATGTTACTGTCGATTTCCCCTTTTATGGCTGTTAGCATTTGCCTTGTGTATTGAGGTGCTCCTATGTTGGGTCCATAAATATTTACAATTGTTACATCTTCTTCTTGGATTGATTGCTTGATCATTATGTAGTGTCCTTTGTCTCTTTTAATAGTCTTTACTTTAAACTCTATTTTGTCTGGTATGAGAATTGCTACTCCAACTTTCTTTGGATTTCCTTTTGCATGGAATATCTTATTATCCCCTCACACTTTCAGTCTGTATCTCTCCCTAGGTTTGAAGTGGGTCTCTTGTAGATAGCACATGTATGGATCTTGTTTTTGTATCCATTCAGCCAGTCTATGACTTTTGGTGGGAGCATTTAATCCATTTACATTTAAGGTAATTATCAGTATGTTTGTTCCTATTACCATTTTCTTAATTGTTTTGGGTTTGTTATTTAGGTCTTTTCCTTGTGTTTCCTGCCTAGAGAAGTTCCTTTAGCGTTTGTCATGAAGCTGGTTTGGTGGTGCCGAATTCTCCTAGCTTTTGCTTATCTTTAAAGGTTTTAATTTCTCCCTCAAATATGAATGATATCCTTGCAGGGTAGAGTAATCTTGTTTGTAGGTTTTTCCGTTTCATCCCTTTAAATATGTCCTGCCACTCCTTCTGGCTTGCAGAATTTCTGCCAGAAGATTAGCTGTTAGCCTTATGGGGATTCTGTGTATGTTATTTGTTGTTTTTCCTTTGCTGCTTTTAATATTTTTTCTTTGTATTTAACTTTTGATAGTTTGATTAATATGTGTCTTGGCGTGTTTCTCCTTGGATTCATCCTGCATGGGACTCTCTGCTCTTCCTGGACTTGATTAACTATTTCCTTTCCCATATTAGGGAAGTTTTCAGCTATAATCTCTTCAAATATTTTCTCAGTCCCTTTCTTTTTCTCTTCTTCTTCTGGGATCCCTATAATTTGAATGTTGGTGTGTTTAATGTTGTCCCAGAGGTCTTTGAGACTGTCCTCAGTTCTTTTCATTCTTTTTCCTTTATTCTTCTCTGCAGTAGTTATTTCCGCTATTTTATCTTCCAGGTCACTTTTCCATTCTTCTGCCTTAGTTAGTCTGCTGTTGATTCCTTCTAGAGAATTTTAAATTTCAGTTATTGTGTTGTTCATCGTTGTTTTGTTTCATCTTTAGTTCTTCTAGGTCCTTGTTAAACTTTTCTTGTATTTTCTGCATTCTATTTCCAAGATTTTGGATCATCTTTACCATCATTACTCTGAATTCTTTTTCAGGTAGACTATTTCCTTTTCAGTTGTTTGTTCTGGTGGGTTTTTACCTTGCTCCTTCATCTGCTGCATATTTCTCTGTCATCTCATTTTGCTTAACTTACTGCGTTTGGGGTCTCCTTTTCGCAGGTTGCAGGTTCATGGTTCCCGTTGTTTTTGGTGTCTGTCTCCAGTGGGTGAGGTTGTTTCAGTGGGTTGTGTCAGCTTCCTGGTGGGGAGAACTGGTGCCTGTGTTCTGTTGGATGAGGCTGGATCTTATCTTTTTGGTGGGCATGACTACATCTGGTGGTGTGTTTTGTGGTGTCTGTGACCTTATTATGATTTTAGGTAGCCTCTCTGATAATGGGTGGGGTCGTGTTCCTGTCTTGCTAGTTATTTGTTATAGGGTGTTCAGCACTGTAGCTTGCTGGTTGTTGATTGGAGCTGGGTCTTAACGTTGAGATGGAGATCTCTGGGAGAGGTTTTGCCGTTTGATATTATGTGGAGCTGGGAGGTTTCTGGTGGACCAATATCCTGAACTCGTCTCTCCCACAGAAGCATACGCTTGACACCCGGCTGGAGCACCAAGACCCTGTCAGCCACAGGCCTCAGAAGAAAAGGGAGAAAGAAAGAAAGAGAGAAAGAGAGAGAGAGAGAGGGAGGGAGGGAGGAAGGAAGGAAGAAGGAAAGGAAGGAAGGGAGAAAGAAAAGAAAAGAAAGTTATTAAAAAAATAAATATTAAAAATAAAATATTAAAAAGTAATAAAGAAAAAAGGAAAAGAAAAAAAGAAGAGAGCAACCAAACCAAAAACAAATCCACCAATGATAACAAGCGCTAAAAAGTATACTAAAAAATGAAGAACAAAACAAAACAAAAAACGTTCAGACAGAACCCTAGGACAAATGGTAAAAGCAAAGCTATATATATAAAATCACACACAGAACCATACACATACAAGTCACAGACAGAGGGAAAAAAAAATCCTTGCTCCCAAAGTCCACCTCCTCAATTTGGGATGATTTGTTGTCTATTCAGGTATTCCACAGATGCAGGGTACATCGCGTTGATTGTGGAGATTTAATCCGCTGCTCCTGAGGCTCCTGGGAGAGATTTCCCTTTCTCTTCTTTGTTCTCACAGCTCCCGGGATTCAGTTTTGGATTAGCCCCACCTCTGTGTGTAGGTCACCTGAGGGCGTCTGTTCTTCGCTCAGACAGGACGGGGTTAAAGGAGCTGCTGATTTGGCGGCTCTGGCTCACTCAGGCGGGGTGAGGGAGGGTTTCGGATGCGGGGCGAGCCTGCGGCGGGAGAGGCCAGTATGACGTTGCACCAGCCTGAGGCGTGCCGTGCGTTCTTCCAGGGAAGTTGTCCCTGGATCATGGGACCTTGGCAGTGGCGGTCTGCACAGGTTCCCTGGAGGGGAGGTGTGAGCAGTGACCTGTGCTTGCACACAGGCTTCTTGGTGGCTGCAGCAGCGGCCTTAGCATCTCATGCCCATCTCTGGGGTCCACGCTGATAGCTGCGGCTCACGCCAGTCTCTGGAGATCGTTTAGGTGATGCTCTGAATCCTCTCTCCTCACGCACCCCAAAACAATGTCTCTTGCCTCTTCAGCAACTGCAGACTTTTTCCCAGACTCCTTTCTGGCTAGCCGTGGATCACTAGCCCCCTTCAGGCTCTGTTCATGCAGCCAACCCCAGTCCTCTCCCTGGGATCCGACCTCCGAAGCCCGAGCCTCAGCTCCCAGACCCCGCCCACCCCAGCGGGTGAGCAGACAAGCGTCTCGGGCTGGTCGGCACCGATCCTCTGTGCGGGAATCTCTCCTCTTTGCCCTCCGCACCCCTGTTGCTGCGCTCTCCTCTGTGGCTCCAAAGCTCCCCCCTCCACCACCCGCAGTCTCCGCCTGCAGAGGGGCTCCCTACTGTGTGGAAACCTTTCCTCCTTCACAGCTCCCTCCCACTGGTGCAGGTCCCATCCCTATTCTTTGTCTCTGTTTTCTCTTTTTTCTTTTGCCCTACCCTGGTATGTGGGGGATTTTCTTATCTTTCGGGAGGTCTGAGGTCTTCTTCCAGCGTTCAGTAGGTGTTCTGTAGGAGCAATTCCACGTGTAGATGTATTTCTGATGTATCTGTAGGGAGGAAGGTGATCTCCGCGTCTTACTCTTCCGCCATCTTGAACGTCTCCTCATAGCCATATTCTTAAATGGACAAAGCTGAACTTTCTACACCCTGACTTAAAATCCTCTGAAGTGTCTTCATTGTCTCATGCGTTGATTCTAAACATGGGCTCTGGTGTTAATTAGACTTGGATTGGAATATGTTTGTTTATCATTCTCTGCTTAATTTTTCTTATCTCCCACCACAACCTCCCATGATCTGGAAAATGATTATTCTTCCTTCAAAACCCAATTCAGATGTCATCATTGAGGAGAAAGGGAAATACTTACTACACATGTTGACTCTTTCCATGTGGAAGGATCTCTACAAGCAAGACTTTTATGTGCTCTCATAACTGTTCTTCTCAGGAGAGGTGGACAGACTCTCAGATTGGTGAGTTTTGGAGAAAGACCTGGGCATACATGGTTCTGCTCCCTCTTCTCACGTTTTTCTTTGGCTCTGGACATGTTTTCTCTTCTTTCTGCCATGTGGTGAAAGGGCTTACTTTCATCTTCCTAATTCTGAGGCTCAGTATTACTAAGCCCCTCGTTACTGCATGTATAAGGTGCCTGGGATAGATTAGATGCTCAGCTAATGATTGTTAAACAGATATTGAATGAATAATAAGTGAAATTGGTTCTCCAACCTGTAGAACTCTGACAAAGAAAAGCAGCATTTGGGTGTACTGTTTTTGAGTTCAACAGTCAACTACTTGAAGAGGCCTTCTCCAACATTTTCAGAAGACATGAATTCCCCTTCAGTGGACCTTGATCGTTTGTACAATAAAAATCACCTTGGGGTGCTTGCAAAATTCCTTACAAGTTCTTGGTTCACCCTCAAGATTATGATTCAGTAGGTTTTAAGTCTAGGCCAAGAGCTGATCATTTTAATAAGCACCATGGCTATACTCTTTAGATTCTTAAAGAACTTTGTTTATATCTTATCACTGGGTTTTATCTATCCACATACCCATTTCCCCCAGTAAGTTATGAGCTCATTGAGAGTATTTGTCTCAGCATTTCAAACATATAACATAGAACCTGGAACCTGGTAGCTAGACAATATGTGTTTGTTGAATATATGTTTGTTGGTAAAGACACACATGAGGCTTGTGCTTCCTCTTTTATTTATAAAGCCAGAATTTGGGGATATTAAAAAAGAACACAATGAAGACATCATCATTCCATCAAATGAGCTCACCATTAGCTTATGAACAGTCCAAAATACATGTTTTTCAAACTCTGTAGCTTTTAGCATTAAAAAAAAAAATACAAAGCATCTTTTTTCCATGCATAATTCATAATCTGTGTAACCCTTCTTTAAAAAAGCATGGTAAATGGTTAACTCATAAAAATCCATACTATATACAATTCATTTTCTTTATTTTATCTTGAGGTTTAGCCATATCATAAACACATCAAATGTTCTCAGCTCTCTTTGTGTTCACTTTCATATATTTTTCATCTAACCACAACAGCATGTTTGCTAAGCAACAGAAAGAGAAAAATCTTTCAAAACATAAATCCATGAATTCCCCTCAAGAGAGGAAAAGGCAATATTTGCTGCATTACTTAGGGAGTGAAAGGAAAGAGAAAAAAAAATCAGATCAACTTCTTTGCAGCTGTGCTTCAGTATTCAAGGCCACACCTGGACTGGGTAAAACTTCTCTGATTATAAACCTTTGGCTAAAAGGAAAAATTGCTGCCTGAAAAAGCAGACTATGTCTTCGGGGATTTCTTTTGGCTATTTCAGTATTTAACAGATGTACTAGCTTAAACTTCATATTCTGAAAATAGCGTGGAGCATGTAATTCTTCCTGAAAATTCCCGTAGTGAACTTGGGTATTTAAAATGTATTTAGAAGTTGGCAAATTATCAGTTAGAAACATCTCCCTAAATCTCTGTTTTATTCTGAAGTATAATTATTTGTGTAGGTATGTTATGAGTATGGTGTTTGTATATTCTAGTTACAAAACTGATATAATTTTGCAAATGTTTTACAGTTACAGGTTGGGATATACACATATTATTTTCTAGTTGAATTATCAAATGACAAATATTTATTGTAATAATCTGCCTCATTTATATATAAGGTATGTCCTGAAGAGAAACACACACACACACACACACACACACACACACACACACTTCTTGTTTTTCTTAAAATAAGTCCTCATGTAAATGGTAAGATAATGATGTCTTCTGTATGTTATCATTTAAATACAACTGATAAATATTTTGTGGCATTGTATTTAGAGACAACATCGCTAAGATAAAGTTAAGCACTAAATGAAATGCCTTCTTTCCATAAACATGCATTGTCTTCACATGAAGTTTAAATATGATTTTGATCAAAATGTTCCAGTAACACAGGAGTAACAAAACATGTCTAATAGCAAATGCTATTTTAAGGGCTCTGAGTTCAGTTATGGGAACTGTTTTTATATTCAGTGGCAATATTAGGACCTTTCATTAAAGCCACAGTGATTCCCATGAAAATTATTTTATGAAAACAAGCATTACATTTTTTTTCTTTACATATATATATACATATATATATGTATATATATATATTTTACATCATTATTGGAGTATAATTGCTTTACAATGGTGTGTTAGTTTCTGCTTTATAACAGAGTGAATCAGTTATACATATACATATGTTCCCATATCTCTTCCCTCTTGCATCTCCCTCCCTCCTGCCCTCCCTTACCCACCCCTCCAAGGCGGTCAGAAAGCACCGAGCTGATCTCCCTGTGCTATGCGGCTGCTTCCCACTAGCTATCTACCTTACGTTTGGTAGTGTATAAATGTCCATGCCTCTCTCTGGCTTTGTCACAGCTTACCCTACCCCCTCCCCATATCCTCAAGTCCATTCTCTAGTAGGTCTGTGTCTTTATTCCTGTCTTACCCCTAGGTTCTTCATGACATTTTTTTTCTTAAATTCCATATATATGTGTTAGCATATGGTATTTGTCTTTCTCTTTCTGACTTCACTCTGTATGACAGACTCTAGGTCTATCCACCTCATTACAAATAGATCAATTTCGTTTCTTTTTATGGCTGAGTAATATTCCATTGTATATATGTGCCACATCTTCTTTATCCATTCATCCAATGATGGACACTTAGGTTGTTTCCATCTCCAGGCTATTGTAAATAGAGCAGCAATGAACATGACTCTTTTTGAATTATGGTTTTCTCAGGCTATATGCCCAGTAGTGGGATTGCTAGGTCATATGGTAGTTCTATTTGTAGTTTTTTTAAGGAACCTCCATACTGTTTTCCACAGTGGCTGTATCAATTTACATTCCCATAACAGTGCAAGAGGGTTCCCGTTTCTCCACACCCTCGCCAGCATTTATTGTTTCTAGATTTTTTTGATGATGGCCATTCTGACTGGTGTGAGACGATATCTCATTGTAGTTTTGATTTGCATTTCTCTAATGATTAATGATGTTGAGCATTCGTTCATGTGTTTGTTGGCAGTCTGTATATCTTCTTGGGAGAAATGTCTATTTCGGTCTTCTGCCCATTTTTGAATTGGGTTGTTTGTGTTTTTGTTATTGAGCTGCATGAGCTGCTTATAAATTTTGGAGATTAATCCTTTGTCAGTTGCTTCATTTGCAAATGTTTTCTCGCATTCTGAGGGTTGTCTTTTGGTCTTGTTTATGGTTTCCTTTGCTGTGCAAAAGCTTTGAAGTTTCATTAGGTCCCATTTGTTTATTTTTGTTTTTATCTCCATTACTCTAGGAGATGGGTCAAAAAGGATCTTGCTGTGATTTATGTCATAGAGTGTTCTGCCTATGTTTTCCTCTAAGAGTTTGATAGTTTCTGGCCTTACATTTAGGTCTTTAATCCATTTTGAGCTTATTTTTGTGTATGGTGTTAGGGAGTGATCTAATCTCATACTTTTATATGTACCTGTCCAGTTTTCCCAGCACCACTTATTGAAGAGGCTGTCCTTTCTCCACTGTACATTCCTGCCTCCTTTATCAAAGATAAGTGACCAAGGGATGGCCCATGCACAACAATCCAATGATACATTGACATTCTGTAAGTGGGAATTATAAATTCATTAGAAATGAATTCATTATAAATCTTAAATAGTAAATAAATTATTATAAATAGTTTAAGATGTTCCTGAGGCATGGCTTAGCCTTTCTGGAGGCAATTCCAATACACTTTGGTTCAGACCAATTCCTAAAACACATGGGATTAATATTAAGTAAACAAACTGGCAAAGAGATATGAATTAAGTCACTCTCCAGCCTTGCTAACTTAATGCTAATGTGGACAAAGCTTAAATGGCTAATTCTACCTAGAAAAAAAAAAAAAAAAAGATAAGTGACCAAATGTGCGTGGGTTTATCTCTGGGCTTTCTCTCCTGTTCCATTGATCTATCTTTCTGTTTCTGTGCCAGTACCATACTGTCTTGATTCCTGTAGCTTTGTAGTATAGTCTGAAGTCAGGGAGCCTGATTCCTCCAGCTCCGTTTTTCTTTCTCAAGATTGCTTTGGCTATTCGGGGTCTTTTGTGTTTCCATACAAATTGTGAAATTTTTTGTTCTAGTTCTGTGAAAAATGCCAGTGGTAGTTTGATAGGGATTCCGTTGAATCTGTAGATTGCTTTAGGTAGTATACTCATTTTCACAATGTTGATTCTTCCAATCCAAGAACATGGTATATCTCTCCATCTGTTTGTATCACCTTTAATTTCTTTCATCAGTGTGTTACAGTTTTCTGCATACAGGTCTTTTGTCTCTTTAGGTAGGTTTATTCCTAGATATTTTATTCTTATTTTTGCAATGGTAAATGGGAGTGTTTTCTTGATTTCTCTTTCAGATTTTTCATCATTAGTGTATAGGAATGCCAGAGATTTCTGTGCATTAATTTTGTATCCTGCTACTTTACCAAATTCATTGATTAGCTCTAGTAGTTTTCTGGTAGCATCTTTAGCATTCTCTATGTATAGTATCATGTCATCTGCAAACAGTGACAGCTTTACTTCTTCTTTTCCGATTTGGATTCCTTTTATTTCCTTTTCTTCTCTGATTGCTGTGGCTAAAACTTCCAAAACTATGTTGAATAAGAGTGGTGAGAGTGGGCAACCTTGTCTTGTTCCTGATCTTAGTGGAAATGCTTTCAGTTTTTCGCCATTGAGGATGATGTTGGCTGTGGGTTTGTCATATATGGCCTTTATTATGTTGAGGAAAGGTCTCTCTAGCCTACTTTCTGCAGGGTTTTTATCATAAATGGGTGTTGAATTTTGTCGAAAGCTTTCTCTGCATCTATTGAGATGATCATGTGGTTTTTCTCCTTCAGTTTGTTAATATGGTGTATCACATTGATTGATTTGTGTATATTAAAGAATCCTTGCATCCCTGGAATAAACCCCACTTGAGCATGGTGTATGATCCATTTAATGTGCTGT
Organism: Lipotes vexillifer; assembly: GCF_000442215.2. Taxonomy (NCBI): domain Eukaryota; kingdom Metazoa; phylum Chordata; class Mammalia; order Artiodactyla; family Lipotidae; genus Lipotes; species Lipotes vexillifer. The sequence continues at coordinate 911,955 of NW_006799230.1, read as the reverse complement.
TGGATTCTGTTTGCTAGTATTTTGTTGAGGATTTTTGTATCTATGTTCATCAGTGATATTGGCCTGTAGTTTTCTTTCTTTGTGACATCCTTGTCTGGTTTTGGTATCAGGGTGATGGTGGCCTCGTAGAATGAGTTTGGGAGTGTTCCTCCCTCTGCTATATTTTGGAAGAGTTTGAGAAGGATAGGTGTTAGCTCTTCTCTAAATCTTTGATAGAATTCGTCTGTGAAACCATCTGGTCCTGTGCTTTTGTTTGTTGGAAGATTTTTAATCACAGTTTCAATTTCAGTGCTTGTGATTGGTCTGTTCATATTTTCTATTTCTTCCTGATTCAGTTTTGGCAGGTTGTGCATTTCTAAGAATTTGTCCATTTCTTCCAGGTTGTCCATTTTATTGGCATAGAGTTACTTGTAGTAATCTGTCATGATCTTTTCTATTTCTTTTGTATTTCTGCAGTGTCAGTTGTTACTTCTCCTTTTCCGTTACTAATTTTATTGATTTCAGTCTTCTACCTTTTTTTCTTGATGAGTCTGGCTAATGGTTTATCAATTTTGTTTATCTTCTCAAAGAACCAGCTTTTAGTTTTATTGATCTTTGCTATCGTTTCCTTCATTTCTTTTTCATTTATTTCTGATCTGATTTTTATGGATTCTTTCCTTCTGCTAACTTTTGGGTTTTTTTGTTCTTCTTTCTCTAATTGCTTTAGGTGCAAGGTTAGGTTGTTTATTCAAGATGTTTCCTGTTTCTTAGGGTAGGATTGTATTGCTATAAACTTTCCTCTTAGAACTGCTTTTGCTGCATCCCATAGATTTTGGATCGTCGTGTCTCCATTGTCATTTGTTTCTAGGTATTTTTTATTTCCTCTTTGATTTCTTCAGTGATCACTTCGTTATTAAGTAGTGTATTGTTTAGCCTCCATGTGTTTGTATTTTTTACAGATCTTTTCCCGTAACTGATATCTAGTCTCACAGCATTGAGGTTGGAAAAGATACTTGATACAATTTCAATTTTCTTAAATTTACCAAGGCTTGATTTGTGACCCAAGATATGATCCATCCTGGAGAATGTTCCATGAGCACTTGAGAAAAATGTGTATTCTGTTGTTTTTGGATGGAATGTCCTATAAATATCAATTAAGTCCATCTTGTTTAATGTATCATTTAAAGCTTGTGTTTCCTTATTTCATTTTGGATGATCTGTCTATTGGTGAAAGTGGGGTGTTAAAGTCCCCTACTATGAATGTGTTATTGTCATTTTCCCCTTTTATGGCTGTTAGTATTTGCCTTATGTATTGAGGTGCTCCTATGTTGGGTGCATAAATATTTACAATTGTTATATCTTCTTCTGGATCGATTCTTTGATCATTATGTAGTGTCATTCTTTGTCTCTTCTAATAGTGTTTATTTTAAAGTCTATTTTGTCTGATATGAGAATTGCTATACCAGCTTTCTTTTGATTTCCATTTGCATGAAACATCTTTTTCCATCCCCTTACTTTCAGTCTGTATGTGTCTCTAGGTCTGAAGTGGGTCTCTTGTAGACAGCAAATATATGGGTCTTGTTTTTGTATCCATTCAGCCAATCTGTGTCTTTTGGTGGGAGCATTTAGTCCATTTACATTTAAGGTAATTATCGATATGTATGTTCCTATTCCCATTTTCTTAATTGTTTTAGCTTCATTATTGTAGGTCTTTTTCTTCTCTTGTGTTTCTTGCCTAGAGAAGTTCCTTTACCAGTTGCTCTAAAGCTGGTTTGGTGGTGCTGAACTCTCTCAGCTTTTGCTTGTCTGTAAAGTTTTTAATTTCTCCATCAAATCTGAATGAGATCCTTGCTGGGTAGAGTAATCTTGGTTGCAGGTTTTTCTCCTTCATCACTTTAAATATGCCCTGCCAGTTCCTTCTGGCTGCAGAGTTTCTGCTGAAAGATCAGCTGTTAACCTTATGGGGATTCCCTTGTGTGTTATTTGTTGTTTTTCCCTTGCTGCTTTTAATATGTTTTCTTTGTATTTAATTTTTGACAGTTTGATTAGTATGTGTCTTGGCGTGTTTGTCCTTGGATTTATCCTGTATGGGACTCTCTGTGCTTCCTGGACTTGATTAACTATTTCCTTGCCCAAATTAGGGAAGTTTTCAACTATAATCTCTTCAAATATTTTCTCAGTCCCTTTCTTTTTCTCTTCTTCTTCTGGGATCCCTATAATTTGAATGTTGGTGTGTCTAATGTTGTCCCAGAGGTCTTTGAGACTGTCCCCAGTTCATTCCTTCTTTTTCCTTTATTCTGCTCTGCAGTAGTTATTTCCACTATTTTATCTTCCAGGTCACTTATCCATTCTTCTGCCTCAGCTATTCTGCTATTGATCCCATCTAGAGTATTTTTCATTTCATTTATTGTGTTGTTCATCACTGTTTGTTTCATCTTTAGTTCTTCTAGGTCCTTGTTAAATGTTTCTTGCATTTTGTCTATTCTATTTCCAAGATTTTGGATCATCTGTACTATCATTATTCTGAATTCTTTTTCAGGTAGACTGCCTATTTCCTCTTCATTTGTTAGGTCTGGTGGGTTTTTATCTTGCTCCTTCATCTCCTGTGTGTTTTTCTGTCTTCTCATTTTGCTTATCTTACTGTGTTTGGGGTCTCCTTTATGTAGGCTGCAAGTTCGTAGTTCCCATTGTTTTTGATGTCTGTCCCCAGTGGCTAAGATTGGGTCAGTGGGTTGTGTAGGCTTCCTGGTGGAGGGGACTAGTGCCTGTGTTCTGCTGGATGCGGCTGGATTTTGTCTTTCTGGTGGGCAGGTACACGTCTGGTGGTGTGTTTTGTGGTGTCTGTGACCTTATTATGATTTTAGGCAACGTCTCTACTAATGGGTGGGATTGTGTTCCTGTCTTGCTAGTTGTTTGCCATAGGGTGTCCAGCACTGTAGATTGCTGGTCGTTGAGTGAAGCTGGGTGCTGGTGTTGAGATGGAGATCTCTGGGAGATTTTTGCCGTTTGATATGATTTGGAGATGGGAGGTCTCTTGTTGACCAGTGTCCTGAAGTTGGCTCTCCCACCTCAGAGGCACAGCACTGACTCCTGGCTGGAGCAACAAGATCCTTTCATCCACATGGCTCAGAATAAAGGGAGAAAAAGTAGAAAGAAAGAATTAGTAGAAGTAGAACGAAAGAAAGCAAGCAAGAAAGAAGGAATGGGAGGGAGGGAGGGAGGGACGAAGGAAGGGAGGGAAGGAAGGAAAAAAGAAAGAATGTAAAATAAAATAAAGTAAGATAAAATACAATAAAGTTATTAAAATAAAAAAAATAATTATTAAAAAAAGAAAAAAAATTTAAAAGAAACAAACAACAACAAAAAACACGGATGGATAGAACACTAGGACAAATGTTTGAAGCAAAGCTATACAGACAAAATCTCACACAGAAGCATACACATACAAACTCAAAAAAAGAGGAAAAGGGGAAAAAATCATAAATCTTGCTCCCAAAATCCACCCTCTTAATTCGGGATGATTTGTTGTCTGTTCATGTATTCCACAGATGCACGGTACATCAAGTTGATTGTGGAGCTTTAATCTGCTGCTTCTGAGTTTGCTGGGAGAGATTTCCATTTCTCTTCTTTGTTCTCATAGCTCCCAGGGGCTCAGCTTTGGATTTGGCTCCGCCTCTGCGTGTAGGTCGCTGGAGTGCGTCAGTTCTTCGCTCAGACAGGACGGGGTTAAAGGAGCAGCTGGCCGTGGGGAGGGAGGGGCACGGAGTGGGGGGCGAGCCTGCCGCGGCAGAGGCTGGCCTGACGTTGCACCAGCCTGAGCCGCGCTGTGCGTTTTCCCGGGGGAGTTGTCCCTGGATCCCGGGACCCTGGCAGTAGCGGGCTGGACAGGCTCCCGGGAGATGGGAGGTGTGGATAGTGACCTGTGCTCGCACGCAGGCTTCTTGGTGGCTGGAGCAGAAGCCTTAGCGTCTCTTGCCCGTCTCTGCGGTCCGCGCTTTTAGCTGCGGCTCGCACCCGTCTCTGGAGCTCCTTTAAGCAAGGCTCTTAATCCCCTCTCCTCGCGCACCAGGAAACAAAGAGGGCAAAAAAGTCTCTTGCCTCTTCGGCAGCTCCAGACTTTTCCCCGGACTCCCTCCCGGCTAGCCGTGGCGCACTAA
>NW_006799230.1:901465-906732 GCF_000442215.2 Lipotes vexillifer | reverse complement strand
ACCCACCAAGCTTCTCATGCCCGTCTCTGGGGTTTGCGCTTTTAGCAGCGGCTCGCACCCGTCTCTGGAGCTCCTTTAAGCCACGTTCTTAATCCCCTCTCCTCGCGCACCAGGAAACAAAGAGGGGAAAAAAAAGTCTCTTGCCTCTTCGGCAGCTCCAGACTTTTCCCCGGACTCCCTCCCGGCTAGCCGTGGCGCACTAAGCCCCTGCAGGCTGTGTTCATGCCGCCAACCCCAGCCCTCTTCCGGTGCTCCGACCGAAGCCCGAGCTTCAGCTCGCAGCCCCGCCCGCCCCGGCGGGTGAGCAGACAAGCCTCTCGGAACGGTGAGTGCCGGTCGGCCCTGATCCTCTGTGCGGGAATCTCCCCGCTTTGCCCTCCGCACCCCTGTTGCTGTGCTGTCCTCCGCGGCTCCGAAGCTCCCCCTCCGCCACCCGCAGTCTCCTCCACCCGCGAAGGGCTTCCTAGTGTGTGGAAAGCTTTCCTTCCTCCCACTGGTGCAGGTCCCGTCCCTATTCTTTTGTCTCTGTTTTTTCTTTTTTCTTTTGCCCTACCCAGGTACGTGGGCGGGGGGGGGTTCTTGCCTTTTGGGAGGTCTGAGGTCTTCTGCCAGCGTTCAGTAGGTGTTCTGTAGGAGTTGTTCCACGTGTAGATGTATTTATGGTGTATCTGTGGGGAGGAAGGTGTTCTCCGCATTTTACTCTTCTGCCATCTTCCCGGAAGCCCTCCAAGCATTACATTTTAAAAAGCCACCCAGGAAGCACCAAAGTACTCATACTTATATTGCCAGTATTGTCGAATATTTTGTCAATTAGTTTGTCCTGGAACTTAACGTAAAAAAGAATATCTATTGAATTGGCTGAAAAACTGAATTATTTTGAGTTTAATAATAAAGGCTGAATAAAAACTTCTTAAAGATATTGGGAATGTGTCAATATAATCATTATTAACTTTAATCAGAATGAGGAATATTTAAAAGTTTGAGAGATAGGCTTTCTAGATCATTGAAACTTTCCTTTTAGTTCTTCAAGTAGACTTATTTTGGTGGTTATAACAGAGTATAAAAATAAATAGTCATGTAAATGGATTTTATAGGGTCTTTACAAGTCATGTCACAGATTTGATAAAGAATTGTAGACACATGGACCATTTATTGAGGAATAAAGGACATGTACTAGATATTCTTGACTGTTGGCCCAGTTGGGCAATACCCGTGATATAACTGTGTCGATTGCTGTTAGCCTTTCAAGTTCAAAGTAGGGTTTAATTAAAATAGGTTGCTAGGTATCAAGACATCTATTTATTGATTTAGAGCACTTTCCAAAGCTTTGTAGTATTAAGTGCGATTTTCTGCAATCTATACGATTATATTGACTCTCTTTATTTATCTTATACTCCTTTAATTTGAAAGCATAAACTATTGACAGTGAAAACAACTTTAATAAGGAAACCAGAGGACTTGAGTTTATGTGCTGTTTTTACCACTAACCAGACATTGACTCTTTAGAAATAAAGGTGAGAAGGACCCATGTAAAGACTCAGGTAAGAGCTTTCCTTTCAGAGGAAACAGAAAGTGTCAAAAGTCATGTGAATGAACTTGACTAAGAAATAATAAGTCCAGTATTGCTAGAACCTGGTGAACAAAAGGAACGGAGGTGTCAGTAGAAAGAAGTAATTAGCATCAGAAAATGTGTTAGGTATTATGAGGAGTTGGGTTTCAAAAAAGTCATTGTAAAGTCTAAGTAAGACGTCTGATGTGATTTGTCTAGCAAAAAGAATATGATGACTGTGTAGAGAAGAACATTTTGTGCTACGTTTTATGGCCAAACTATATGTATATGTTTCTGTATGTGTATGGATATGAATGTCAATATGTATATGTATATCAATAGAAGATGAGAAATCAAATGACCTGATGAATGATTGAATCAAATTTGATTTGATGAATTAAATCAAAATGGTTCTGCAAAAGTTTCTCTCTACTAATTGAAAAATGCATCTATAAAAATGTAATTAAATAACAAGGATATTCAATGGCAACCTAGTTGTATGTATAGGAAGACGATATGATTAATAACTGTATGTTGAATATCATTGGAACCAGAAACTAGCAACAGTAGGAGGCCATGCTGCCCCTGGGTTTGAAGAAGGAAGAGGAGGGAGCAGTGGTACTAGAGCAGGGTGAGAGCTGGTCCCTAGAAGAGGGGCTTCTGGAAAGGAGCTGTAGAAATGGCGAAACATTTCTCTGCCTGACCATAATTACAAAACCCAGAGGAAGCAAAACAGAAAGCAACACCTCAACCTCTGTTTCTTCCCACCCGTCTCATATACTGCTGGTGCCTCCTATTGGTTGAACCCAATTCAGGGTCTGAAGGTGAGGGAAGCTGTCTGCTACAGTCTATAGAGGTCAGCCTCCCAGGGCACAGAGTGGCACAGACTAGAGTGGAAATGAATTTGGATGAACAAAAGGATGTAAAACATGCACATTTGTTTACACAGTTAATTCTTACAACATTGTATAGTAGGTACTATTATTATCTCTATTTTACAAATGAGAAATAACCCTATTTTACAAACCAAGAGACATTAGCTAATTTGCTGGAATAAGTGTTTGAACAAAGATTTAGTCCCAGGTGGTCAGTCTTCAGGGCAACTATTGAGAACAACGTTTCCCATTTCTCTAAGACTGAGGTCAAAGAAGGCTCAGTTCTAGGCATGAGACTCTTCATGCCTCTTGGGGATGAGAGAGGCTTTCTTTGGCAGCTTTTACCATCTAGAGGTATGAGGGGAAGGCAGCCTTTTGGGATATTTTGATGTTTGGGAATAGAAGTTATTCGTTAGTCCCCAATTGAAAGATCTTCCCCCAAACCACTTTTTTTTTTTAATATCTTTATTGGAGTATAATTGCTTTACATTGTTGTGTTAGTTTCTGCTGTATAACAAAGTGATACGTATAGCTGATTTACTTTGTCATACCCAGATCATTTTAAACCATGTAAGAAGAGACTGACATCTCTTCCAGTTGAACGAATAGCCCCTGAGATTGCTGACCAATCTCATCCTGTCAGAGCCTTGAGGATATGGCAGTGCATATTGATAGAGTGAGTCAAGGCCTGTTTCCTCCCTTAAATTCCTGATTCCTTAGATGTATAGAAGATAAATTGTGCCTATTCACAGAAAACTACATATTGAACATTAGAAACAAAGAAGCTTAGACATAAGAAGAATTTGTGTGGTGTCAAAAACTGGGCATCAGTTGCAAGTTGTGGTTTCATCTTGCCAGGGACCACTAATACTTAAGGAAGCTACTTGTGGTTGAGTTACTCATCAGTGAGGTGTGTTGAGGCCAACCTGTGCATCTAGGTTCTATAAGCAGGAAGTAGATCAGCGATGATGAACAGACAAATGGAGACTACAATTTCACCAGTAGAAAAAAATGTATAATGCCTTTTTTTGCTTTTAAATGACCATGAGATTGAAGTGTTTAAATGAAGAGGACTAAGTCCAAATAACTAGAATAAACCTGTTTTAAAAACAAAAGATATAAAATTGAGCTAGTGGGTCTCTAAAGTCTTCTATTTAGTGGAAAAGGTGGTTTGATGGAACACTGCTGGTAAACATTGGAAAATAAGATAACTTCATGTTTATATCTAAATGAGTTATATATATACCTTGATTTTAGACTACACACAGTTCTAAGTCACATAAAATCCTTTTGAGAACAAACTGATGCATGCATAAGTAAATAAGGTCTACTTTATTGTCTGTAGATTTTCTTTTCTGTTATGCTTTAAATAAAATGATTTTTATTGAAATATAGTTGATGTATAATATTTGTTTCAGGTATAATAGTGATTTGATATTTTCATATATTATGAAATGATCACCACAATAATTCTATAACTCTAGTAACTATCTGCCTCCATGTAAAGTTATTACAGTATTATTGACCATATTCCTTATTGACCATATTCCTTATGCCGTATATTATATCCCTTTGGTTTATTTATTTTATAACTGGAGATTTATACCTCCTAATCGCCTTCACCCATTTAACCCCCCACCCCAAACCCTACCCCTCTGGCAAGCCCTCCTTTGTTCTCTGTATCTAAGTCTGTTTACATTTCTCTGTATCTGAGTCTGTTTTCATTTTTGTTTGTTTTATTTTTTAGATTCCACATATAAGTGACATCAAACAGTATTTGTATTTCTGTCTATTTCACTTAGCATAATACCTTCTAGATATATCCATCTTGTCACAAATGGCAAGATTTCATTTTTAATGAAGAATATTCCATTTGTGAGTGTATGTGTGTGTGTGGGATGTGTGTGTGTGTGTGTTTATGTATATATGTCACATCCTCTTTATCCATTCATTTATTGGAGAACTCTTAGATTGCTTCCATATCTTGGCTATTATAAATAAGGCTGTAATGAACATTGAGGTACATATATCTTTTGGAATTAGTGTTTTTGTTTTCTTTGGGTAAACACTCAGAAGTGAAACTGCTAGATAGTATGGCATTTCTATTTTTAATTTTTTGAGGGACCTCCGTACTGTTTTCCATAGTGGCTACCCTAATTTACAATTTCACTAACAGTGCACCGGTGTTCCCTTTTCTCTACATCCTCACCAACACTTGTTATTTCTCGCCTTTTGATAATAGCCATTCTGAGAGGGGTGAGGTGGTATATCATTGTGGTTTTAATTTGCTTCCCCTGATGATTAGTAAGTGATGTTGAGCATATTTTCATGTGTCTCTTGGCCATCTGTATGTATTCTTTGGAAAAATTTCTATTCAGCTCCTCTGCCCACTTTTTTAATTGGCTGTTTTTGTTTTTGATGTTGGGCTGCATGAGTTCTTTGTATATTTTGGATATTAACCTCTTACCAGATATATCATTAACAAACATCTTCTCTCATTTATTAGGCTGCTTTTTCATTTTGTTGATAGTTTCCTTTGCTGTACCAAAGCTTTTTAGTTTGATATAGTTCCATTTGTTTATTTTTGCTTTTGTTTCTCTTGCCTGAAGAGACATATCCAAAAAACATATTGCTGAGATTGATGTTAAAGAGTGTACTGTCTATGTTTTCTTCTAGGAGTTCTATGGTTTCTGGTCTTACACATACGTTTTTAATCCATTTTGAGTTTATTTTTTGTATATGGTATGAGAAAGTAGTCCAGTTTCATTCTTTGGCATGTAACTGTCCAGTTTTCCCAGCACCATTTATTGAAGAGCTATCTTTTTCCCACTGTATATTCCTGC